>NC_053157.1:210961775-211129275 GCF_016835505.1 Polypterus senegalus
TTCGCTGCCTTCTCAATTATATAATGCATGTTTTCTTCAGCGCTTTTTGGAGCTCTTCCTGGTTTTCTACGTACTGCATTGATACACAGTTCACATGATTAAGTGGGAGGCGTGATGATGTCACACGAAACTCCGCTCCCCACGGCTTTCAAGCTCAACTCCATTACAGTATATGTAGAAAAATATGTGAATATTTAGCGGCAGTGTTTCTATTGGATTGCCGCTGACGGACTGCCTTATATGGGAAGGCACTAAACTACAAGGAAGGCGTAACTCCGCCTCCCACGGCCATCGAACACAAGTCTATTATAGTATATGGACGAAAAAATAGGTTGCAGTTATGACCATTACGCGTAGAATTTCTTTTTGTAAGGAAGCTGTAAGAAATTAGCCTGCCAAATTTCAGCCTTCTACCTACATGGGAACTTGGAGAATTAGTGATGAGTCAGTGAGTGAGTTAGTCAGTGAGGGCTTTGCCTTTTATTAGTATAGATTTGGACTAAAGTCTTCACATAAACACTTCACGTCATTATTAGTATAACAGTGAAAAAGATTCTGTTTTTGGGATGTGTTCAGCATTTCTTGCCTCACATATACCTTCATCCTACATTTACACAGATCGCTGTAGACACATAACACGCATGAAATGTATGTATTCCAAATAATGATATATTATTTACCTTATACAACTTCAGACACCTTACACCCAGATAAACACACTTGAGCTCTGAGAATTTTTCGACTGACTTCAGCTCTGTCAGAGGGGGATGGGATAGCAGGCTGCTTGTGCTGATTGACACATTTACAAAACAAAAGACACTGATGGAGAGGTCCGAAGGGATTAAAGGTGGCCTGGGATTATGACTTTTATTTGTAGGCTTCAGGGATTCTTCTGTTAAAAATAAATTGTTCCATTTCTCGTCCAGTCAAAGGACTGAATTTTCAATTTGGGAGCCTACCTTTTCTTATAAAATGCTTCAATAGGTGATCTAGTATATTCATAGTCAACTGAACTTTTCCATTTCTTAAATGAAAAAGCTACAGTAAAAAAAAAAACTGCAGCAAAGGCTACCTACACCTGAAAATATTTAAAAAAAACCATACACTAGAAATAAGAAAGGAAAGAAAAACTCACCAAAAGACACATTCCTCAGTGGCACCTACCTTGAATGTTGATGTTCCATAGAGTTTAGTAGCATTGACAGTGTCAGGAGGCACATTGGTAATGTTGGTGATAAACTCCTCCAGGTAGCGGCATGACTGTTCAAGGTGTGTAGTGTTTATGATGATTTGAACTAACTGAGAAGAAGAAAAAAATGTCACTTTTCTTCGCTTCTAATTTGATTATCACCAAGCATGTGAAACCTCTTCTATACATACAGTATATCCTTAAATATATTCTTAGTAAATTTTTATTTGTATGTTTAGTTTTTGTCGTAATACACAAAGTAATGAATACTTCCTTTTAGTCTAATAATCACTACAACATGTAATAGAGATTTCAGCTACTCCATTTAAAAAGTATGCTAAAAAAATATTAAGCAAGCCTAACTAAAAAAGCACTGCAATAAGGACATTATCAACATTATGTATAAACCGCAGTATGTGAAATTAAGAAAATTTTAAAATAAGTGGGACACAAAAATAATTTTAAATATTATTTGACCCATCAGTTGAAGTTACACTAATTCTTAGCTTATATAAATGTTTAGAGATAACAAGAGGTGTTACTGAAATGTTCAACTTCAAGTTTAAGTTCACTACAATGTATACAGGGTACAATGAAATTTGTACTTGCATGTCTCATACAGACAAGTAACAGCACTAGAACAATGAAAGGAAATAAATACAATGCATGCACACACACAATTATTGGCACCCCTGAGAAAGACATGTAAAAACAGAAGACGACTCAATCATCTGTGTCAATATCTATCTGCAAGACTCTCTCAGAAAAAGCTTTGCATTTCAGAAAATTAGTGGAACTGAGTTGTATTATTGTATTTTATTAAAAACACAAAACTCAAAAAAGTTGAATTGTCTTTAAACCTTTATCCATTACTCCTGTTGACTGTGTTCTTAGAAATGCATGAAAATAATGCAGTGTAAGCATTCAATAAAAGCACATCTGTTTTTTCTTCTCTAGAGAAGACAACTTTGGAGATTCTCAAAGCAAGCCATGAATTGATGTGTTATTAATATAGTCATAAATGGCACAGGATGAAATTTCCAAGTTTTAGAATATGCTTTAATGTAAGGGAGTTGACCATTAGGACAATGAAGGAATGGCTTCTGAAAATGGGACTTTGCAATCATATGTGAATAACAAATAAAAAAAACATTAATTTTAAGCCATAATAGCCATTAGAAACACTAGGAATGTTTTGGTTATATTTTTAAATCAATTTAATGCCATATTGATAAAAAAGGTATAATTCCTATCAAAAACACAATACATTTCTAGGTAAGTGTAAACTAACACTTTATTTTTTAAAATAT
Source organism: Polypterus senegalus (assembly GCF_016835505.1). NCBI lineage: Eukaryota > Metazoa > Chordata > Cladistia > Polypteriformes > Polypteridae > Polypterus > Polypterus senegalus. The sequence continues at coordinate 210,964,275 of NC_053157.1, forward strand.
ATACATCTGTGCTAATCACTGAGGTGTTGTTTTTAACATATTTTAACATATCTTTTCTAATTCTCTTTAGATAAACACATCATATAAATCAGAAAAGATTTAGTAAGTCAGTGCTTTTTTGGTCCCACAGAAACTGTAAATTCGACATGGGTAACAATGAGGCTAAATGGACAAAGAATATCAGACATTAGTAATTGTCATCCCCACAAAGTCAAATTGCAATGATAAAAAAAACCAAAGTAAAGTTAACACAGTGTATTATTGTTTAAAAAACGCATTTGTTTGTTCACGTATGCTAGGTAACAAAAACATAATACAGAGCTTAAAAAAATATTTTTATAACATTTAGTACACACTGAGCAGAAAAAAGGTAATGTATCTTAAAAATGAACAAATCTGAAAACTTTGGAATAATAAATTCTGCCATATATCCATAATTGGTTTTTACAAATGAAAAAAACAAGCTTCACTTTATTAAGTGACAGATTGGTCAAATTCTGATATCAAGCATGTCAAAAGAATGTCATCATTCAGTATGCAAAGCATGATCAATTCTACAATCTCCAAAGCTTGTTAATCAATTGTTATATTTATTAAATATTCATAGATTATTTATGAGGGGTTGGTATCTATACTAATAAAAGGCAAAGCCCTCACTGACTCACTCACTCATCACTAATTCTCCAACTTCCCGTGTAGGTAGAAGGCTGAAATTTGGCAGGCTCATTCCTTACAGCTTACTTACAAAAGTTGGGCAGGTTTCATTTCGAAATTCTACGCGTAATGGTCATAACTGCAACTTATTTTTTCGTCCATATACTATAATAGACTTCTGTTCGATGGCCGTGGGAGGCGGAGTTACGCCTTCCATGTAATTTAGTGCCTTCCCATATAAGGCAGTCCGTCAGCGGCAATCCAATAGAAACACTGCCGCTAAATATTCACGGATAAAGGACTGTGCTTATTCAGACGAAGATGAGATGGTCAGGGTGGTGTTTGGCACAAACTCAGCGAAACTGCGAGAGAAACTTTTAAGTGCCGGGTCTTAGCTAACATTAAATACAGCCGTGGACATCGCACGAGATGGCACCAGCATGGCTGGGAACCTTCGATGCATGTACACCGAGCGGCTCATGTGAAATGACGCAGTGCACAGACAAAAAGCAACAGTTCCAAAGAGTGCTGAACAAAAACAGAATTACACAATTGACAAGGCAGCAAAAAAATATGAAGCGTTTGACACATACAAGCATATTCATAAGTGCAACTACTGCGGAAAAAAAACACACGGTGGAAAAAGTCAATGTCCCGCTAAAGGAAGACAGTGTAAAAAAAAAAACCCGTGCATGCAGTGTGTCACATCTCAGATAAAGAGGAAGACGAGCTGATGAAGAATACGAACCTGATTGAAAGAAATAATGATAATCAAATCCTTGATGACAGCAACACTCATAACACTCACAAAACAATTGCTGTATATTGACAATCATGTTACGTTATTTTTAAAATGTTCCCTTTTCTTTTTTTATAACTTCTTTAACACACTACTTCTCCGCTGCGAATATATCCCGATCTACATACTCTCAAATAGACAAACCACATGCCGTTACGCAATGGAAGAGGCTTCGCGTCTAGCGCCGACGTCCGATTCCCGAGAGGGGGTGCACTGAGTATGTACGCCTGATGACCCAAAAATTAGGGCGAAACACGTGTTGCGTACTCTTTGCATTATTTCACAGTATTGGATTTTTTTTCTCCCTAAATAATAAAAACCATCATTTAAAAACTGCATTTTGTGTTTACTTGTGTTATATTTGACTAATGGTTAAATGTGTTTGATGATCAGAAACATTTTGTGTGACAAACATGCAAAAGAATAAGAAATCAGGAAGGGGCAAATAGTTTTTCACACCACTGTGTATATATATATGTGGATGTATGTGTATGTGTGTGTGTATATATATATATATATATATATATATATATATATATATATATATATGTGTGTGTGTGTGTGTATATGTATATATGTATGGATATATATATATACTGCTCAAAAGAATTAAAGGAACACTTTTTAATCAGAGTATAGCATAAAGTCAATGAAACTTATGAGATATTAATCTGGTCAGTTAAGTAGCAGAGGGGGTTGTTAATCAGTTTCAGCTGCTGTGGTGTTAATGAAATTAACAACAGATGCACTAGAGGGGCAATAATGAGATGACCCCCAAAACAGGAATGGTTTAACAGGTGGAGGCCACTGACATTTTTCCCTCCTCATCTTTTCTGACTGTTTCTTCACTAGTTTTACATTTGGCTACAGTCAGTGTCACTACTGGTAGCATGAGGCGATACCTGGACCCTACAGAGGTTGCACAGGTAGTCCAACTTCTCCAGGATGGCACATCAATACGTGTCATTGCCAGAAGGTTTGCTGTGTCTCCCTCAAGGGCATGGAGGAGATTCTAGGAGACAAGCAGTTACTCTAGGAGAGCTGGAGAGGGCCATAGAAGGTCCATAACCCATCAGAAGGACCAGTATCTGCAACCTTTGGGCAAGGAGGAACAGGATGAGCACTGCCAGAGCCCTACAAAATGACCTCCAGTAGGCCAATTGTGTGAATGTCTCTGACCAAACAACCAGAAAGACTTCATGAGGGTGACCCAAGGGCCCCATGTCCTCTAATGGGCCCTGAACTCACTGCCCAGCAGCATGCAGCTTGATTAGCATTCGCCATAGAATACCAGAATTGGCAGATGCACCACTGGTGCCCTGTGCTTTTTACAGATGAGAGCAGGTTCACCCTGAGCACGTGACAGAAGTGAAAGGGTCTGGAGAAGCCATGGAGAACATTATGCTGCCTGTAAAATCATTCAGCATGAGCAGTTTGGTGGTGGGTTAATGATTGTCTGGGGAGGCATATCCATGGGTCACACAGACCGCTACAGGCTTGACAAAGGCACCTTGGCTGCCATTAGGTATCAGGATGAAATCCTTGGACCCATTGTCAGACCCTATGCTGGTACAGTGGCTCCTGGTGCACGACAATTCCTGGCCTCATGTGGTGAGAGTATGCAGGCAGTTCCTGGAGGATGAAGGAATTGATACCATTGACTGGCCACCACACTTTCCTGACCTAAATCCAATAGAACACCTCTGGGACATTATGTTTTGGTCCATCCAATGCCACCAGGTTGCACCTCAGACTGTCCAGGAGCTCAGTGATGCCCTGGTCCAGATCTGGGAGGAGAACCCCCACAACACCATCTGTCATCTCATTAGAAGCATGCACCGATGTTGTCAGGCATGTATACAAGAACACAAGGGGCCATATAAAGTGATGCGTACAATTTTGAGTTGCTGCAATTAAATTTTGGCAAAATGGACTAGCCTGCCACATATTTTTTCACTCTGATTTTTGGGGCGTCTTTGAATTCAGGGCTCTGTAGGTTGATCATTTTCATTTCCATCAAACGATGTGGCATCCTTTCGTTCCTAACACATTACCCAGTCTATATCAGTATAGATATCCAGGAGGATTTCTTTTTCCCATTGAGATCTGATGTGTTTTCAAAGTGTTCCTTTAATTTTTTTGAGCAGTTTATTATATATATATATATATATATATATATATATATATATATATATATATATATATATATATACACAAACCGGATTCCAAAAAAGTTGGGACACTAAACAAATTGTGAATAAAAACTGAATGCAATGATGTGGAGATGGCAAATGTCAATATTTTATTTGTAATAGAACGTAGATGACAGATCAAACGTTTAATCCGAGTAAATGTATCATTTTAAAGGAAAAATATGTTGATTCAAAATTTCACGGTGTCAACAAATCCCAAAAAGTTGGGACAAGTAGCAATAAGAGGCTGGAAAAAGTAAATTTGAGCATAACGAAGAGCTGGAAGACCAATAAACACTAATTAGGTCAATTGGCCACATGATTGGGTATAAAAGAGCTTCTCAGAGTGGCAGTGTCTCTCAGAAGCCAAGATGGGTAGAGGATCACCAATTCCCACAATGTTGCGCAGAAAGATAGTGGAGCAATATCAGAAAGGTGTTACCCAGTGAAAAATTGCAAAGACTTTGCATCTATCATCATCAACTGTGCATAACATCATCCGAAGATTCAGAGAATCTGGAACAATCTCTGTGCGTAAGGGTCAAGGCCGTAAAACCATACTGGATGCCCGTGATCTCCGGCCCTTAAACGACACTGCACCACAAACAGGAATGCTACTGTAAAGGAAATCACAGAATGGGCTCAGGAATACTTCCAGAAACCATTGTCAGTGAACACAATCCACCGTGCCATCCGCCGTTGCCAGCTGAAACTCTACAGTGCAAAGAAGAAGCCATTTCTAAGCAAGATCCACAAGCTCAGGCATTGTCACTGGGCCAGGGATCATTTAAAATGGAGTGTGGCAAAATGGAAGACTGTTCTGTGGTCAGACGATTCACGATTCAAAGTTCTTTTGGAAATCTGGGACGCCATGTCATCCGGACCAAAGAGGACAAGGACAACCCAAGTTGTTATCAACGCTCAGTTCAGAAGCCTGCATCTCTGATGGTATGGGGTTGCATGAGTGCGTGTGGCATGGGCAGCTTGCATGTCTGGAAAGGCACCATCAATGCAGAAAAATATATTCAGGTTCTAGAACAACATATGCTCCCATCCAGACGTCATCTCTTTCAGGGAAGACCCTGCATTTTCAACAAGATAATGCTAGACCACATTCTGCATCAATCACAACATCATGGCTGCGTGGGAGAAGGATCCGGTACTGAAATGGCCAGTCTGCAGTCCAGATCTTTCACCTATAGAGAACATTTGGCGCATCATAAAGAGGAAGGTGTGACAAAGAAGGCCCAAGACGATTGAACAGTTAGAGGCCTGTATTAGACAAGAATGGGAGAGCATTCCTATTTCTAAACTTGAGAAACTGGTCTCCTCGGTCCCCAGACGTCTGTTGAGTGTTGTAAGAAGAAGGGGAGATGCCACACAGTGGTGAAAATGGCCTTGTCCCAACTTTTTGGGATTTGTTGACACCATGAAATTCTGAATCAACATATTTTTCCCTTAAAATGATACATTTTCTCAGTTTAAACTTTTGTTCCATGATTTATGTTCTATTCTGAATAAAATATTAGAAGTTGGCACCTCCACATCATTGCATTCAGTTTTTATTCAGGATTTGTATAGTGTCCCAACTTTTTTGGAATCCGGTTTGTGTATATATATATATATATATATATATATATATATATATATATAGATATTGTCACGCATGCGCGAGTAGGAGATCGCGGACGGATCTTAAAACACATCGAAGGATGTTCGCCGGCGGGGAATGGCGGGATACTAACCTTGTTTCTTTGTTTTCCAGACCCAAAGACACTCCGCCATAAGACCTGTCCGCACTACGTCTACTTCCGCCCTCCCTCCGTCATCTTTGATGACGTCATTGTCTCCCATCAACCATCACTTCTTCCCAGCATTCCTACACTTCCGGCTCCTCCCATATAAAAATGGCATTGTTTATGTCTGACCCAACTGTTTATTTTTTGGAAATCTGGAGTGTCGACAATATAAGGGGCCGGAAAAACCCCAAACCTTTTTGTTGTCTGCTTCTGAATTTATTACTATATATATATATATATATATGTATGTATATATGACAGCAACACTCATCACTCACAACAGTGACAAAACAATTACATTGACAATCATGTTATGTTATTTTCAAAATGTTTCCTTTTCTTTTTTATTACTTCTTTAACACACTACTTCTCCGCTGTGAAGCGCGGGTATTTTGCTAGTGTATATATAAAAGAGATACAAATGTATTTGAAAACTTTACTTTGAGAAATATCCCATTCTCACTTTAACTTCTGTCACAATAAATGGGGAAAACTGTTGTGCAAGAATTTCATTTTAGAAATGCTTCTTACATCATGGCAGGGTACTGGAATCTTAAATTGTTCAAAAAACACTTTGTTGATATAGCATTTTTCTCTCCTTTGGTAAAAGACTCATGCATTAATTCCTCAACCATGGCCTTCCATTTTCTCCAAACTAGACACTACTTGCAAGATGTTATCTCATTATCCATGTCCAGATACCTACAGAGATGACCTTGAGACTGCATTTTTATAAGGTTCTAACACTGTGCAGGTTCTTTGAAATCTATCATAGTAAGACATTAGTGTGTCAACTTGCATTAAAGGCTTCCATAAACATATTTATTGTGGCTTTTTTAAACCATTATACTACTTTTAAATAGGGTGAAAGAAGGATTTCTTGAGGTTTCCGGTGCAATCACTACTGGATGGCTTAGATTCTGATATTTTAATTGCTTATTCACTGCTCATGCAGAGTCAGAAGTGCAGATACATCTATATGGAATAGGAGAAGAGTGAAGAAATGCAGAACATTAAATCACTGCTTAGAGGTTGAAATAATAAAATGTATTTTGTACAGTTACTGTGCTGGCAAAGTAGAATATGAAATCTTTCTATGTCGGCTAAAACCACGACTCAAAATTGTGTATACAGAAAAACATCTGTAAACATTTATTATAGGTATAAATTGAAATACACTTACGTATGTATGACACTTGATATTAATCTTCAAAGTTTAATGGATATTGTAAATGTAGTGATAGAAAACTGAACCCTACTTAATATTTGAGCCCATGTGCTTTAAAAAAAATGTATCCTAATTCTCTAAAATGAGTATAACATTGGTTTCATTAACAAATAATATATTGAGCTGTTTCATTTATTTAAGTAAACATTAAAGACAGTTGCTTAGTGTGCAGCTATAAAATGGACAGTAAAAGTTTGTTCCACAATGAAAACGTATTTATACCAAACTCAAAACAAAAATCAGTAAACATTCAAATTGTTTTGTACTTGACTTATTTTTATGTGGCAATTAAAGAATGAGTTACTGATTTGCAAATGGTATAATACTGGCTTCAAAAATATTTGTTCTTTTTATAATATTGTGGAAGAATGCAGCAAACCACACAGAGCAAAGGTAAACAGAAAAAATACAATATGTGCAAATAAACATATAGAAGGAAGCTTCTCTAATCAACAAATGTTACAACAAGTGAATGAAGCACTGGGGGCAATGGGTAACAGATCCTTACCTTCTCTTTCTTAGAGAGAACTGTAAAGATGGCGCCTGTGTCGGCATGCCGTCTACTGCTCTCCTGCCTGATAGTTTGGTTGAGTGCACTATATTCAAACTGTAGTGCCCTTATAGTCTATGATCGTCAGTGTCTCTTGGATATTCGATCAACTCTTTTTAATTTTCCCAAGTCGGAGATGGAGTGTGTTCTTAATAAACAACATGAGAATTTCAAAATTGTCATTCCGAACTGTATTTGCCGCTGGCCTTTAAACATTATTCGGAGAAAACGCAGGAGGAAACGTGGATGCAGGGGAGGATTTGCGATCAAGTTGAAAGCCCGCCTGCATGCGGGCTGTATTACAAGTCCGTTTTCCGAGCCGCTACAAGGTGGCTCTGTGATTTGGCGTCTCGTAGATCAGGCGCACCGGTGGCTTCAACCTGCTCTTCCCCTGTCCTCACCCTCTACCCCCCGGCTTGGACTCCCTCGGATCGGGCACCATCTCCGCAGATCTGGAGTTGACTCAGGTACGCTACGGCCGCTGTGTAGAGTCTCTCTCTTACCCGACGCTGTTCCCTCACCTAAAATGGTTTTAATTAATGCTCGCTCAGCAGTAAACAAGACATTTCTGTTGAATGACTTTTTCTCCTCGCAAAACCTGGATTTTATGTTCATTACTGAGTCATGGATTAAATGTGGTGATCTTACCCCCTTCGCTGAGTTGGTCCCTGTAGACTGTACATTTTAATTCCCCCCGCCAAAACGGACGTGGGGTGGGCTAGCGACTGTTTTGAAAAACTCTCATCGCGTGCGCAGTGTTCCTCGATCTCTCGGATATTTATACCAGCTTTGAAGCTCAACTTATTCACCTCGACTGGAACGGTCCTATCTGCCTAGGGCTGATTTACCGTCCTCCTCACTCAGATAAGGACTTTCTTCAGCAATTCACTGACTTTATTGGTAATATTGTTACTAAATTTGATCGCTTTTATTGATGGGCGATTTTAACGTTCATGTTTGTTGTCAGTCAAACCTCTCTCGAGGGAATATCTTAATCTAATCGAGGCTTTTAATCTGACACAGTGGGTTAAAAGTCCCACTCACATTCATGGACATACTCTTGACCTCATCCTCTCTTATGGAGTTGATATTACTGAGGTTATTGTCTCTGACTTTATGCTCTCTGATCACAAGCCTGTTTTATTTTCCATGTGCCTTCCTAGCCTTCCTTATGTTTCTTCTAAAGTGACATCTCTGACTAGGGTATACTCACCTCAGTTTAGTGTTAATTTTAGTCAGTGTTTTACAAAGCTTTGTTCTCATCTACTGTTGGACTCTCCATTATCAGACTTGGATGAAGACGAACATCTCAGTCTGTTACAAAATGCCTGGCTTGATGTATTGAATGAAACTGCTCCTTTTAAACTTCTTAAGCTCAAACCTAAATCTGAAGTGTGGCATTCTGCAGAGACTCGGCTACTAAGGCAGATTTGTAGAAAGGCTGAGCGTAAGTGGAAAAAGGACAGGTTACATATTTCTCTACAGCTGTTCAAAGATAGTCTATCAGCTTATCAGAGAGCTGCCAAATCAGCTAAGGCAACCTATTTTTCTAATTTAATTTTGCATAATCAGTCTAGACCTAAGGTCATGTTTTCTGTTATTAACTCTGTTGTCAATCCCCCGGTACACACTGGGTCAGTTGCTTCTGTTGCCCTTTGTGAAAGCTTCTCGAGATTTTTTAAAGATAAAGTAAGTAAACCTGGTCTGGGAGCCCATATCTTCTCTACCAAGCAGCCTGCTCCTCTGCCGTTGTCTATGTCTTGGGATACTTTTGAACCAGTCTCTATACAGTCACTCAAAGATACTATTGTTAAACTGAAGCCATCTTCCTCTCCATATGACGCTATCCATCCTAGATTTTTAACACAAATCATTGATTCGATCGGACCGGGCTTAGCGTCCTTTTTTAATAAGTGCCTCTCAACAGGCGTGGTTCCTTCTAATTTGAAAGTGGCTACTATTACTCCCTCCTCAAGAAACCTTCACTCGATTTGTCAGTTTTAAAAACTATCGCCCTATCTCGGTCCTACCGTTTCTTTCTAAGGTTTTGGAAAAGATTGTGTTTTCCAACTTCAATCTTTTCTTGCTTTAAACAATTTGTTTGAGCATTTTCAATCTGGTTTCAAGGCCCACAGTACCGAATCAGCCCTCTTGAGAGTGTTAAATGACATCTTTTTAGCCACTGATACGGGGGATTCTGTGGTCCTTGTTCTATTAGATTTATCAGCTGCTTTCGACACTATTAATCATTCGATATTACTAAATAGACTAGAGTCCTGGGTGGGTCTTTCTGGCACAGTTTTAAAATGGTTTCAGTCATTTTTATCTGATAGAAAATACATGGTTAGGCTAGGAGACTTCTCCTCCTCGCGTCCTCTCTCTCCTGTGGTCTTCCTCAAGGCTCTGTGTTGTCTCCCACTTTATTTTCTCTGTATATGCTACCTCTAGGCTCTATTTTTAGAAAACATGGGGTATCATTTCACCTTTATGCTGATGACACACAAATTTATTTACCTTTTAAGAAAACTGATCCACTGGCTATGAATGCCTTGTTGTCTTGTTTAGATGAAGTTAAATCTTGGCTATCCCAAAACTTCTTATCCTTAAATGAAGAGAAGACTGAGGTGATAGTCTTTGGCCCTTCTGAACATATGAAGGCCCGAATTTGACCTGGGACCTTTATCAGCTTTCAGGTCTTCACAGGTTCGGAATCTGGGTGTCCTGTTAGATGACTCATTAAAACTTGACAAACAAGTCTCTGCCGTGATCGGATCGAGCTTTTATCAGCTTCGCGCTCTTGCAAAAATTAAACCTTATCTCACTGACAAGACCCTGGAGATGGCCATACATGCTTTTATTACATCTCGCCTCGACTATTGCAACTCTCTTTATTATGGCATCTCCAAATCCCAAATTGCCCGTCTTCAATTGGTCCAGAACGCAGCTGCTAAATTTCTTTTAAAAAAGAAAAAAATGGATCATGTGACTCCGCTTCTGAAGTCCCTTCATTGGTTGCCTGTTCAATTTAGAATACATTTTAAAATCTTATTATTTGTTTTTAAAACACTACACCAACAAGCACCCATCTATTTATCTGAATTGCTTCACCAATATACCCCCCTGAGAAGTTTGAGATCCGGTGATCAGAACCTTCTTTAATTCCACACTCCAGACTAAAGCGTAGAGGTGACCGTGCTTTCTCTGTAATTGGGCCTCGTCTTTGGAATGATCTGCCTATTGAAATCCGAATGGCTCCTAGTCTGACTATTTTTAAATCTATTTTAAAAACACATCTGTTCTCTCTGGCTTACTAGGCCTTATTTTGCCTACCTAGATGTGTGTAAGTGTAGATATATGTATATGTATAGATATATTTATACAAATTATTTTTATGTGTTTCTGCTGTGCTTCTTTTGGCTAAATCGTATATTTCTATTTTATGTTGTTGTTTCTAAATGTACAGCACTTTGGTCAGTCATGTGGCTGTTGTAAATGTGCTATATAAATAAACTAAACCTAAACCTAAACCTTACCTCTGTCAGGCCAACATTCTTCCTTTTAATTTCATTCTGTAAGCAGTTGCTCAAGGTTCGTGTCAAGAGGAGGTTAGTTGATTTGCGAATCATATCATCAATCTCTGTTGAACTATAATAAAGGAACAAAAAGATATTTATATAAGATAAGGTAATTGACTCAGTCCAAGAGGAAAAGTAATTTAATAATACTTTCAGAAATATGAGGAAGCCATAACTTCAGGAAGAATGCTCTTTGGCAGACATGTTGAATTAAACACTAAAATGTTTTAATGCCAAACAATGTTATCAATTGGTTTTTAAGATTTGTAATATAATGCTTCAGAAGAAACACTAGGAAAAAGATATGATGTTATTGAGTAAACAAAAAAAATGTATGCAAAATGATGTGATATTTAATAGATGGATAATAAAAGGCATGATTATTTATTTATTTCTGCCCAAGCATGAAATATTTACTACTTATAGTGATGTTCTTAAAATGGATGTAAACAATTCATCACCTTCACAGACATGGAGAGAAATAAATAGACAGACAGACTGACAGATGGATAGAAAGAAAGAAATGAAAGACACTACATATAGTATATTACCTATAAAAAGTATTTCCCCGTCAGAAGTTTCACATTTTGTTATACAACACTGAATCAAAGAGAATTTAATTTGGTTATTTTTCACACTGACCAAGAGAAAAACATTTCACCAAAAAAAAAAAACTCTTTACAAAGTATTCTAAATTTGATGCATGAACAAACACAAAATAAAACCACAAGGCAACAGGAAATGGCTAGTCAGAATTAAAAGCTAAAAAAATGACAAGCATGTCTGCAATATATAAAACAATCCTGATGAGTACATACGTGATGTTACATACATGCTGTGCTAAATATATGCCACTAGTGACTTATTTAACACTACAAATGCAGGAGACTATAACTGTCAATTCTACAAAATTGGGAAACTGTTTTGTATTTAAGTGTAAAAACTGCACCTAAAAATGTAACTTAAATACAACAATCATAGATAGTTTTGTGAGTTCATTAAATTTCTTTTTGGTTGAATGGTCAGTGAGAGAAGCTTTCCAACCAAATCCTTTCTTCAGTTGCTGTGTATTCATATGGTCTAACAGTTAATCTAGTTCATGAATCCTGTCTGTTGTTAGAAACCTCATTATAGTGATTAAAGTCATTTCCAGCATTCTCTGACTCTTGTAGAACACTTAACTGAAGAAGACACTTTTGTAAGGATAAAAGCAATGTTCTTTCTCCATTAAGTGAAAGGCTGGGCAAGACATAATATACCTCCAAGATAATGAACACCTGGCCAAATGTTTAATTTTACTTGAGTACCTTCTGCTAGCCCACCTTTGGCTTCTAAGAGTATCTCCTGTTCTCTGCATCAGATGGCGGAAAGAAGCTGTTCACAGCAGGAAGAGGTGGGTGTGAGAGGTTTTAGCTGCTTGCATCATTACTTGCATCTTGTACACGAAGGTGAATAAACACTGCTTTCTGTGAGGGGCACGTGGAGTGTATTTTGAAGGTTTTGTAAAATCCAGGCAATTATCTTCTCTTCTCTATAAAGATAGGCTGTACATCCTCTTTGAGCTTGATAGGTAAAAATTTGTTTTCGGGGGCCTTCACTGAGCTTTTTAAAGGTTACAATTAAAAGTATAAAGCTACAATTAACTTTGACTGGAAAACAATAATTATTTCATTTACCTTTTATGTCAAATCCATTACTGATACTGTCAAGTATTTGTAAGTATTGTCAAGAACATGCCAAACAGCCCTCCAAATGTGTGAATCTTGTAGCAGAAAATCAGCAAACCTTTTCTCTTATGTATAGTGCCTTTTACATAACATCATCACAAAGTGCTTTACCAAGTTAGGAAGAATACAATTCAAAGCATCAATATATTAAGTACAGCAATTTTGGTAATTAATGCTTTTTATTCATTTATAGGAGTGTTTCTGTAGTGTGCCCCCTTGGAGAATCGAGCATACAATTGTCAGAGTAGGGGGACAGGATTGAGCATGATCGCCGGAGTGGCAACCCACGACCATTATAAACCAAAGCAATTCACAACCCAGCATGACAGCAAAAACATATTTAGTGCTTCAAAAACACTAAATTACAGAATTAAAAAGACCATGACTGAAAAATGATAAAGCTGTATTTTTCTTTCATCAACACTTATATTAATATATATGTAAATTTAATTTGTTTTATAAATATGTTTTCAAAAATCCATTATGCTTCCTTATATAATGCAACTACAGGCCAAGAAAGCGAAAAGGAAAGAAGGCTCTAAATCTAAACAAAATTGAAATTGTCAAAGTTACTGCAAACCAGGATACATAAATATGCAACATGTTCTACAGTTGTGGCCAAAAGGTTTGAGAATTACACAAGTATTGGTTTTTACAAAGTTTGCTGCTTACATTTTTTTGATCTTTTTGTCAGATGTTTCTATGGTATACTGAAGTATAATTGAAAGCATTTCATAAGTTTCAAAGGCTTTTATTGACAATTACATTAAGTTTATGCAAAGACTCAATATTTGCAGTGTTGGCCCTTCTTTTTCAAGACCTCTACAATTTACCTTGGCATGCTGTCAATCAACTTCTCGGCCAAATCCTGACTAATGGCAGCCCATTCTTGCATAATCAATGCTTGCAGTTTGTCAGAATTTGTGGGTTTTGTTTGTCCCACCGCAACTTAGTTATCACTTTTGTCTTGTGTCACGGTGCTCCATCATGCTGGAAATGGCATTGTTACCAAACTGTTCTTGGATGTTTTTCATGTATGAGAAAATTATGTAAAATAACTATGAGAACACACAGAGATAGAAAAAGAAACTGAAAACAAGACTTTGAGAATTTGAGAAAGAAAAATCGAAAACTAAAATTGCTGTCAATTCAGGCACTCAAGAGAATGAGCTGACTGGAGTCTTAGGATTAATTTATACGTTGTAATGAAAAAGGTGACAAAAGAGACACACAAACAGACACAAACATGCACGTAGACCACTGCAGGAACTTGGACCTACTCATTTGTGAAGTGCTTAATTTCATTACAGTATCTTAAAGTCATTCTGACTATTGCACCACTATATGACATAAAAGCAGTAAAGAGTTTGGATAAGCACTGTGGTCTATTTACTGTATATATTACATTTTAAAATGGTGCCACTATATATTCTAGCATAGCTAGAGGTTTGTATTTCCAAATAGACAGTAATGTTATCTTCCTTTAGTTATATGTTTAGCTGTGCAGGGAGAAGCTAGATGTGTTGCAGCCTTGTTTGAGGCTCTGCTAGAGTGGTGTCGGTGTCAATTAACACATTTAATGATTCGGCTGACTTGAGCACCAAAATCTGCATCTCCTGTTGCTTTTTGTTACCAGTTCTCTTTATGGCAGTACTTTTCACATCCTTTTAACAAGGTGTGATATACCATTTACTTCAAATGCATATTTTGCAATTCATATTTTCAGCATAGTAGCTAGCAATTTCTCCAACCTTGCATCACCACCTAATCATGTTAACTGTGAACGGCAGAGGGCATACACAGCACCTGCAACAATATATTGTTCACATATACAAGTAGTCCATTGATGTCCTTAAAAAACAATGTATAACCTGATTTTACAAGAAAGTTTTTCCCTTGCAACAGGCTATGCTTATATTTTAGCACAAACAATGGGCTCTCCACATACATGACACACATTTAAATGATTAGTAGGAGTCTTTTTAGATGTAGACAGTTTATTGTAATCGGAAGCTTGCTTGCTGTTGAGCCTGGTTAACAAGAGCACAACTGCTCTTTGAACTTCTAAATTACCACCCATACTTTGAGTGCTGACTTCATGACACATTGGATTGGTTTGAAAATGACACTAGGTGAGTTGTCTAGTTGTTCCCACACACTTTTAAACAAAATTCGCTTATGTTTGTCTCCAGACACAAACATTGCACTGTTGACAATAGGTAACTAATTCTGGACTTGTGCACAGGCTAAGTCATTAGAAAGTCTTTTTTGTTCCTTTTTCACATGAAGAAAATATTCCACATAATCAATTATTGGTATATTGACACTAACTTACATTTACAGGAGCACAGAGAAGGATATATAAAGAAGTATAGCATGATTATATTTTCATTGCAGACCAGGTTTGTTTATATTCATCAATATGGGTCAATTTCCAAGACTATATAACCTGCATATTTTTTGTCCAGTAAATGCCATTCCACCTTCTGCATGATAAATGAGGTTATAAATTTCTTAAATAGTGATTTGGTAATGTATATAAGGATAAATAGAAAAATAAGCTTGAGAAAGATGTTTGTCTTGACGGTATTGATTCTTCTAGCTTAAGTGAGATGTTTTGTTTGATTTTTTCCATTCTGATAGGAAAACTGTGTTGAAAAAGATCTTTATATTTACTTGTGATGTTTATCCCTAGATATTTAAACTGTTCTGATAAAATAAATGGATAGATGTCCAGGTAGTATTGTGCTCTTGAAAGTTCACTAGGAAAAAAAAAAACACTTTTAATCAAACTGATTTTGAGTCCAGGTATCTTTTAAAATTCTGCTAGTGCATTAAGGACTACTGGTACAGAGGTTTGTGGGTCTGATATATACAGTAACATATCATCTGCATATAGCGATTTCTGTTCAAATCCTTCTTTGATAATCCCCTTCATCTCTAATGCATTTCAAAAGTGAACGGTCATTGGCTCAATGGCGATGACAAAAAGCAATTGTAATAAAGTACAAGTACCACGTTCTACTTTGAAGTACAATGCTAATACAAACAGGCTTCTGGACTGGTATAAAGTACTTTTATCCAAGCACATATATCTGGGTTAAACCCATATGTATGCAATGTGGTTACTGGACATTCAACATACTACATTCAACTCTGTCAAAGGCTTTTTCTGTGTCCAAAGATAATCAGATCTCTGGTGCTTTAGAATTTATGCGTGAGTATATTACATTAAACAGATGCCAAAGGCTTAAAAGCTAAGTACCTGCCTTAATAAATTTGATTTGTTCTTGTGATATTACAGAAGGAAACACTTTCTCAATCTTTCTAGCTGGAACTTTGGAGAGTATTTTAACATCATAATTCAGAAGTGAAATTGGTCTGTATGATGCACATTGTAATAAGTCCTTAATTTTTCATTGGAAAGACAGTAATTAATGTTTGGTTAGCAGATTGAGGTAGCATTTTGTTGTCTTTAGCTTCTATAAACATTACTAGTAATAGTGGAGATAATAGTTGAAAATGTTTTGTAAAATTCCACTGGATAGCCACCTGGGCCTGCTCCTTTCCCACTCCGGAGTGAATTTATAGCATTCACTAGTACTGACAGTGTCCGAAGTCTGTCAAGTTCCTCTGCACTGAGTATTTAGCTGCGCTATTTGTACTGGGTCAAAGAATTTGTCTTCTTTACACTGAGCACACTATGAGGTCTGATAGTACTCTCTAAATCTGTGGGTTATATTTTTTATGGTTATTAATTTCACCTTCATCTGTATTGGTAATTTATATCATTGCATTGGCCAAAGAAGAAGAAGGGGGGGAGATGTGTCCAGAGGCAGGAGGACAGAAGGAAGGTAAAGAGAGTGGAACTGAGGGTAGGAACTTTGAATGTTGGCAGTATAACTGGTAAGGGGAGACAGTTAGCAGATATGATGGAGAGAAGGAAGGTTGATCTATTGTGCGTGCAAGAGACTAAATGGAAAGGGAGTAAGTCCAGGTGGATCGGAGGAGGATTCAAATTGTTCTATCATGGTGTGGATAGGAGGAGAAATGGGGTAGGGGTTATTCTGAAGGGACATTATGTCAAGAGTGTTTTGGAGGTGAAAAGAGCGTAAGACAGAGTAATGATTATGAAGCTGGAAATTGGAGGTGTGATGATGAATGCTGTTAGTGCATATGCCCCGCAAGTTGGGTGTGCAATGGATGAGAAAGAAGACTTTTGGAGTGAGTTGGATGAAGTGATGAACAGTTTACCCAAGGGACAGTAAGTGGTGATTGGAGCGGATTTCAATGGACATGTTGGTGAAGGGAACCAAGGAGATGAGGAGGTGATGGGTAGGTATGGTGTCAAGGAGAGGAATGAAGAAGGTCAGAGAATAGTGGATTTTGCCAAAAGTATGGACATGGCTGTGGTGAATACATATTTCAAAAAGAGGGAGGAACATAGGGTTGTGTACAAGAGTGGAGAAAGATGCACACAGGTAGATTACATCCTATGCAAAAGTGTCAATCTGTAGGAAACTGAAGATTGCAAAGTGGTGGAAGGGAAAGTGTAGTTAAGCAGCATAGGATGGTGGTCTGTAGGATGACGTTGGAGATCAAGAAGAGGAAGAGAGTGAGGGCAGAGCCAAGAATCAAAAGGTGGAAGTTGAAAAAGTAAGACTGCAAGGTTGAGTTTAAGGAGGAGGTGAGACAGGCACTGGGTGGCAGTGAAGAGTTCCCAGACAGCTGGGCAACTACAGCAGAAATAGTAAGGGTGACAGCAAGAAGGGTCCTTGGCAAGACATCTGGACAGAGGAAGAAGGAAAAGAAAACCTGGTGGTAGTATGGGGAAGTACAGGAGAGTATACAGAGGAAGAGGTTGGAGAAGAAAAAGTGGGATAGTCAGAGAGCTGCAGAAAGTAGATAAAAGTACAAGGAGTTAATGTGTAAGGTGAAGAGAGAGATGGTGAAGGCTAAAGAAAAGGGCTATGATGAGTTGTATGAAAGGTTGGACACTAAAGAGGGAGAAAAGGACCTGTACAGATTGGCTAGTGAGAGGGACCGAGCTGGGAAAGATATGCAGCAGATTAGGGTGATAAATGATAAAGATGGAAACATACTCACAAGGGAGGAGAGTGTGTTGAGCAGATGGAAAGAGTACTTTGAGAGGCTGATGAATGAAGAGAATGAAAGAGAGAGAAGGTGATAGTGAATCAGGAAGTGGAATGGATTAGCAAGGAGGAAATAAGGACAGCTATGAAGGGGATGAAGAATAGAAATGCCATTAGTCCAGATGACATTACTGTGGAAGCATGGTGGTGTTTAGAAGAGATGGCAGTGGAGTTTTTAACCAGATTGTTTAATGAAATCTTGGAAAGTGAGAGGATGCCTAAGGAGTGGAGAAATGAACTAGTACTGATTTCGAAGAATAAGGGGGATGTGCAGAGCTTAAGTAACTACATAGGGATAAAATTGATGAGCCACAGCATGAAGTTATGGGAAAGAGTAGCATAACAAGGTTAAGAAGTGAGGTGATGATTAGTGAGCAGCAGTATGGTTTCATGCCAGAAATGCAGAAGCCTTTGATTTCAGTCTCTAACAGCCGGTGAAAATTTGGGTGCATACACTGTCAGCATGGCGCTGTCAGTTCTAAACACTAGCATGGCAAATTGCTTGCATACTAAAGTGATTTTAGCTGCAGGTGGAAATCCCATTTTACTTATGGGGCCAAGCAGAGCTGTGTTGTTATGCAGAGCAGTATATTAGCCAGCAAAAGCACTGTGAAGAAGCTGTTTGTTACTATGGTCCTGCCTTTGTCCAGTCTGATAGTGATCATGGGACATCGTACCTTTGATTGCCGGTTTCCAGAGTTGGCTGGTGTGGTTGGCGTGAGGGGGTTGAGGTCTACAGTATTGCAGGGCTTACTTTTCTGTTTCTAGGTTTCTTTTTTCTGCATGGTTGAATCTTAAAATGCAACTTTGCCCTGATCATGTGATGCTCCACATGGCATCATGCCTAACTCTGGAGGAGAGGATGTCTTTCTTGTCTGCCAACCTCACAATGACATGAACCATCGTGGCAACTCCCATTATCAAAACAATAGCACTTTCTTAATTAAGTTTATTTTTAAGCTTAAAGATGGAGCTGGATACAACCAAACAGTGATAGGCACAAACTTTTAAAAGAGAAGAGCTGTTTCTATTAAAATTTCTGGCTCCATGCTTGTACAATATATCCTTCTACAGTGAATATTTGCTCCCAGCCGGACAGGCTCCAAGAAGGAATAACATAGAATTAACGCCCTGTTTACCGTACTTTACAATAACATCAGAGATTTCGAAATACAATTCATCCTAGGTCTGCTGCCTTGAATCAAAAGTAGGCTCATTTGAGCTAATGAGGGTAAGATTACTTTTTGTGGTGAGTGAGATGTGCCATATTATCATCCTTTCACTGATGTCAGATGGAGAGACTCAGGTATGTTTTCTCAGGTACCGTGTTTTAGTTCAATACAGAATATTCAACATGAAAAATGTGTTTCTGTCAAGACTGCAAAGTCAGTGTTATATTAGCAAAGTTCATTGGCTACCAGAATGGTTCTTCTCTGAAGGGGTTGGAACTGTTCAAGTGTGGCAAACAATGGCTGGACATTCCAAGTTGGTATGTGGAGGTTTATGTTACTTCTTTTATTCATACGTCAAATGAAGTTTGGTGACCTGGTGGCTGTGTCATGCCACCCTGGGATAGGATTGAGCAGGGTATGTTACGACCACCGTTACTTGGCCATTTCCTTTGGAGGGTGAGCATGGCAAGACTGCTTATTTAATTGATGAGCTGCCATAGAGGAATCCATGTGTCAGCAACCATCTATTCCACGTCGTCCATGTGCAGACTTGGACAGAATACTTCTATTCATCATCTAGACCTGCATCCTCTACATTTCTCTGCTGCTAGGGGTCTTTAACTTAGGTAAAGAGGCAAGGGCCTACATAAGAAGTAAGAGTAAGACAGGGGTGTCTATCTTGGCTCCGCCCTGCAATTTCCAGTTCCATGATGACCTTCTGCATGGCAGTGTTGCAAAGGACTGCTGTCACCCTCCTTATTCACAACCACCTTGGAAATGACAATGCTGTCAACATGTAATATTATCTGGATGGCAGTCTCTTTAATATCTGATATCTAATAATCTACATTAAAATCTTAACTTCTAATATCACAAAGCTTCAGTACACAGATTATTATGCTCTTGTAGCCCACTCAGCATCAGCAATTCAAAATGTCCTCGACCATATCTCTTCTATTTACAACTCCTTCAGTTTGTAGGTAACTGCCAAGAAGACATAAATCATAATGCAATCTATTGCAACACAGAACCTGCCATCTTTTCACATCAATGGCAAATCTCTCCAGGTTTTGTACCTTATTTTACCTGCCATGTCAGCATTCTTTCCCTTTCATGTAATATACTGTAGATACTTATATCTAACCTTAGTTGAACCTCACCTCTACAAACTTTGGTCGTCTCCGTTCTAGAGTCATTAAGAGCTAATCACTAAAGCTGCAGTTTACAGTGATGTTTGCATTCTCTGTACCCTTATATTTAAATTTGCAACCAAAACACCAACAACAAGACCCCTAATACCTCACATGGAAATGTAATCATTAGGACATGTTATCTGGATGCCAGCACACTGCATCCTAGACAGATCCTATATAGGCAACTGAAAGACAGAAAGAGCCAAAGCTGAAGTCAGTAAGTTCGGTATAAGCACTGCATGAAGTCAATTTTGAAGCAGTGTAGCATCCAGCCTTAACCTGAATCCAAACCTGAAGAGACAAGTAGTGTTCTGCCATTCAGTATGGTATCATTCACCAACAGGATGTTATTCAGAAACAAAGCAAAGAGGACAGGAAAAAGTGCCATAATGTAATAGGTGCATTGCTTCCTAATGCAGCAGCCAACATCAGCCCCACATAAAACAAATTCTGCAGGTCATGCATTGGCCTTTATAGCCTCATACATTGGCACAACCACCAACTTGTAACCCACACATTTAGAAGACAAAAGACGCTGACGGAGAGGTGCAAATAGATTTAAGGTGGGTCAGATTTACGAGTTTTTTCGTTGGCTCTGGTAATTCTAGTGTTAACAGATTCTCCACTTACTTGAGAAGGTGGGAGAATGGCCTTTGTCTTTCTAAAATGTATGACTTATGTTTTTTCCACATTTACCTCAAAGAAATTAATGACAGTACAATTTCATAAAAATTGATGTTTCATATTATAAAATAACACTTAAGGTCACATTTAAAAAACATTACTAGTCAATAGCAACCAAGGGAAGTATTAATATTTTTAAAGGATAAACAAGCTGAGTCAGTCAGTCAGTCATTGTCCAACCCACTATATCCTAACACAGGGTCACGGGGGTCTGCTGGAGCCAATCCCAGCCAACGCAGGGCGTAAGGCATATTCTACCAATTTAAGCGTTAGCAAGTGCAGTTGAAAACTACTAGAATATACAAAACCATATATTAAGGTTTTCAGCTTGTTAAAAAATGAAATTAGAAAAAACTACCAAACTTGCAATAACAACTAAAAGAAAACAAGTTCACCAAAACATACTGTATGCACCGCCTTGCAAAAGTGGTGAGACCATCAACCAAATCTTTAAACTGAAATCTTTTTCTGTGAGATACTTTCAATTACAAACCACTAGTGCACATTTTTAAATGCTTTTATTTAATATGACATTATTTTATGTTAGAAAAAAATTCTTAATAAAAAAGAAAATGCACGGTTTGCAGAAGTATGTAATCTCAACACTGTAATATTGTATATGGCCTCCATCTACAGCAATAATACTTTTGTGGTAAGTGTGTAGTGCACACACAGTCCAGGAGTGATGTTGGAACATTCACCCTGGCAGACTTTCTACAGGTTGTTTGGTTAATCAGATGATGTTTTGCAATGCAGTTTTCAAATAGTGCAACTGACTCTGAAGTGAGATTGGGAATTTGACTTGACTAGTGCAGGCAATTCAACTGTATGTTTTTAAGCCACTCCAAAGTAACTTTACTTTTGTGTTTGGGATCAATGCTGTGCTGAAAGATTAACTTGTGCCTCACCTTCACTTTATTATCAGAAACATTCTAATCTATTTTAACCTGATGCCTAGTTCCTTTTGGCAACCCCACAGTATACATTCTGTCACCACCATACTTCAATGAAGGTATAATGTTTTATTTTACTCTTAAAAAAACGCAAATCAGTTTTAGTCAACTAAAAGTAAATTAGTCAGTCAAAATCAGATTATAAACTAATATACTAAACATGTACACTAATGAGCCAAACCACATGTAATTGATTAATGACTACTAAGTAAGTGAAGAAAGTTTTTACACCAAAAGATTTTGGTCAGATAATGGCAGCTCTGGTCTGTCATCACAGATTTCTGGCATTCCACGCGTCTTAGTTATGCTGGTATAAGATTTTACCAAAAAAAGGCTGAACCAAGCAGCACATACTTAACTTTATCATAGGGTTTATAAAGAATGATTTATCTGACAACATGCAATTTTTAAATTTATTCTCTGATTCTCTAGCAACTGAAAAATACTGCTTAAATACTAAAATTCAAACGTTACTATATGTGTGCTGTCGAATTAGTGAATTCCAAAATTATTTAGGATACAGTGATCCCTCGCTATATCGCGCTTCGACTTTCGCGGCTTAACTCCATCGCGGATTTTAAATGTAAGCACATCTAAATATATATTACGGATTTTTGCTGGTTCGCGGATTTCTGCGGACAATGGGTCTTTTAATTTATGCTACATGCTTCCTTAGTTGGTTTGCCCAGTTGATTTCATACAAGGGACGCTATTGGCAGATGGCTGAGAAGCTACCCACTCAGAGCACGTATTACATATAAATAAAACTCCTCAATGATATACGATGTGCTTCCCGCACGGTGCTTGA
Organism: Polypterus senegalus; assembly: GCF_016835505.1. NCBI lineage: Eukaryota > Metazoa > Chordata > Cladistia > Polypteriformes > Polypteridae > Polypterus > Polypterus senegalus. The sequence continues at coordinate 210,986,762 of NC_053157.1, forward strand.
TTGTTTGCTTTTATCTGTCTCTATCATTCTCTCTGCCTGATGGAGGGGGTGTGAGCAGAGGGGCTGTTTGCACAGAGGCTGTTTGCCTAGGGGATACAGACGCTCCTCTAAAAATGCCGCTTTATCGCGGTGCTTCGGCATACTTAAAAGCACGTATTGATTTTTTGATTGTTTGCTTTTCTCTCTCTCTGACACACATTTTTTGAAGTGGAGGATATGTTTGCATTATTTTAATTGTGAGAAAGAACTGTCATCTCTGTCTTGTCATGGAGCACAGTTTAAACCTTTGACTAAAGGGTGTTATTTCATGTCTAGAGGGCTCTAATGTTAGCAGTGTGGGAGAGTTTATAAGGGCTTAAAATATATAAAACTAACCATACAAACATATGGTTTCTACTTCGTGGATTTTCATCTATCGCAGGGGGTTCTGAAATGCAACCCCTGAGATATAGGAGGGATTACTGTACTTACATTTAAACAAATCCTTAAAAACTGTTTATGTAACAAAATACCTTGAAAATATGGCTTGTTTGAGAATCACTCTGTTAGGTTTGCATCATTTGCTAATGTAAGATTTATATTTACATCATTAGCTTATTAAAAAACTTGTTCCTAAGTGTCTCACATGAGTGATCAGACTTTGTAGTTACTTAGCCTGCGTGCAAATCCAGAATTACAAGTTACCTGTAGTCAACTGTAAATAAGAGACTGCATTACATTCAATAAAAAACAATTCTAATATTTGCTTTTATTAGTTTTTTATAAAAAATTAAACAAATAACAAATTGAGTGTTTCCAGATTCGGATTCAGCAATGAAGCAGTGCTATGTTGCTGTACCGTACATGGACACGTTGTATTAATTGGGAGATGCGCTTCAAGCATGGAAATCCTAAATACATTTTATGTTACTATTAAATGGAGCAGCTCATTTCATTGATAATATAGACAAGGCAAATAGCCACTTCATTTGAAACTTGCCTCAATCTGTAACTGCTACAACTGTTGTCATAATTTTCATCAGCATTGTAATTAAAGTTGTCCATATGTCTCACCATTTTTTCACCAGAGAATTATGTTGGTCAACACAGCAGAGCGAAGCAGGATTCTGGTTGATATGATCATTTCCTGATGGTACTTCAACTAGTGTTATCCAATTAAAAGCATGCAAGAAAGTTTTTAAAACTGCACCACTGTATTCAGGCTTGTTATTTGTTGGTGGACCATGCATGTATAATATGGATGTGCAAAGAGCTTAACATCATTCATTGTCCAGTTATCTGTTTGTAACATTTTCATTTTATTTTTCGTCAACAATGATTTTAAAAGCAATTATCTTATTTTTCATCATTAAATCCCCTTTTTTATTTAATTTTTATTTTGCTTTTATCACAGAAAAAATTGCACTGACAAGTATTTTTCATCTTAAATATTAACACTTTCATAGCACACTTTTATCTCATCAGGAACTCCAAAACATGTTTTAAGCATTAGGAGTAATGACAAATCCAAAGTTACTTGACATAAACTATGTAGAAATAATTTTGTTCCACATTTGCAAAACATGTGTCACAGCTTACTGGCACTTAATGGCATCATTCGCAAGTTGAATCTTACTTACCCTGTGCACATTTTGGACAATTTTGATGACATATACTGTAGACAATTGGTCAAAAGATAAGATCATAGATTAAAGAAAAAATCTGCACAAAGCAGCATTAACAAGAATAACCATATTAATATTTTAAGCTACCACAACACTCCATTTCAGCTCTGATCTTCCAAGGCTTTAAATATGGCTCTGCTAAATATTAACCATTAACTAGCAAGAATTTTTACATTAATGATCTTATCAGTGATAGGAAAATAGACTTTCTCTCACCAAGTGAAACATGGCTCGGCTCAGCTCAGACGGTTCTGCAGTATTAATTGAAGCAGCACCTCTGAATTAAAGCTTTGCTTATTCAGTACGCCAGTGCAAGAAATGAGGTAGTTCAGCGAGCATTTACTTAAGATGATTAAATGGTAAAAATGCCAGTCTTTTTAGTAAATAGCTGTTGTTATTCAAGGAGTCTCCCAGTCTCTCATACTAACCGTTTATAGACCTTCCTTATATAACACGTCTTTTACTGAGGAATTTTCAGACTTAGCATCTCTTAATAACATGAATTATGACAGGTCCCTAATTGTAGACGATTTGAATTTTCATGTGGACAACCAGTGTGACCTAAAACCAAGAGATTTCCTGTCAGCATATTAGCTAGCACACACATAAGGGAGGACACACATTGGACTTAGTGATTTCAAAAGGTTTAAAAGCTGACATGAGGCAGGACATGGATGTTGGAATTTCTGACCTTTTTTGCATGTTAATTAAAGTAGAAATACTGATAATTACAACTGAGGAACATTTTTGAAAAATGTTATTTTAAAACATCCTCTGTTTCAATTTTTGCTAATATTCTAAACAATCAGTTAGGTTTTAGTGCTAGCCTCAATGGTGCAAGTAGTGTTAAAAGGTGGAAAATTTTAATGCTAAAATAAGAGCTGCAGTAGATATGGTGGCCCCAGAAAAGACAGTTAAGAAACCCTCTAGCACTGTTATATCACGTAGGACTCAAAGAGTTTGATTTAAAGAGAACATGTAGGAGAGCTGGGCATAAATGGAGAAAAACTAAACTGATAGTCCAGTATGAAATACTGAAGGCAAACATAACTGAATATAACAACACAGTACGCCTTGAGAGGTTGCCTATTTCTCTAAAATTATAAATGATAATGCTAGTAATGCAAGAGTTTAACTTTCAGCTATTGCTCTTCCAGCTCACTCAATGGAATAGCTCCTTAAAACTAGTAGGGAAACTTGTACCATGTTTTTTTCAACACAAAACAAATGATATAAAAAAAACAAAGTACATTCCGCCAAAGTTAATCTAATAGAATGCCAGCATTCTCTTTTAAGTGAGTTAAATTATTTCAATGGAACAGATCAGCCAGAACTAGGTAAAATCATTTCTCAGTTGAAACCTTCCACCTGTGTCCTTGACCTAGTGACAGCTTATTTAAAGAAGTCTCCAACGTCCTTATTGATAACGTACTTGACAAAGTGAACTCATCCTTAGATACTGGAGTCTTCCCCAGCTCAAGACAAGTAATCTTGACACCTCCATCTTTGACAATTTTAGACAAATTTTTAACCTGCCTTTCTGAAATAAAATTCTAAAAAAGGCAGTTATTAAGCAGATAAACGATTATTTGACTGAACATTCTATTCTTGACAATTTTCACTCAGGTTAGTGTAAATGACTTGCAGGTAAATGCAGACAGAGGCCATATATTTGTTCTCGTTCTCTTAGATTTGAGTGCAGTATTTGACACCATTGATCAAAGTATTCTCATAAATTGCCTTAGGCAATGGGCAGGAATCTCCAGCAGTGTCTTACATTGGATTCAGTCTTACTTAACAGGTAAAAAAAATTCTTTGTTAGTTGTGGTGATTGTACCTCAGAGATACAGGTTACTGTATATGGGGTGCCACAAGGATCTATTCTGAGTGCGCTGCTCTTTTCAATCTACATGATTCCATTAGGTCAGATTATCTCAAAACACAAAGTGAGTTACCATAACTATGCAGATGACACACAGCTGTACTTATCTATATTTGATCCAGCAGTCTCAATACTATTTCTTAATGAACTTTCTCAAAATAAAAAGGGAAAAAAGAGAAATCTAAGTGATTGGCATGCATGGATATATTAGATAATAGAAATAAACTTGATCCCTTTGGTTTAAAAATCAAGGGGGAGGTAAGGAATTTAGAGGTTACCATCGCTTCTGACCTAAAATTTTAATCACACATTAACCAGATTACGAGAAATGCATTCTTTCACTTAAGGGATAGAGCAAAAGTTAGCTGATAACTTATAAAAGACGCTAAAAAATTAATTCATGCTTTTGTTTTTAGTCGATTAGATTACCGTAATGCACTCCTAACAGGACTACCTAAGAAAGACATGAATCACTTACAATGAGTGCAGAATGCAGCAGCCAGAATCTTAACAAGAAAAATAAAATTTGACCACATCTTACCAGTTTTAAATGTTATTACATTGGTTACGTGTGTCATTCAGAATTGAGTTTAAAATACTATGAATGGTTTATAAAGCATTAAATAATCTTGCTCTGTCCAATATTTTGGAATGCCTGTGCCTCTACACTCCCAAGTCATAATCTTAAATCTTCGAGGAGGTCTGCTTATAGTTCCAACAGACAAGCTTAAAAGAAGGTGTGAGGTAGCCTTCGGCTGTTATGCACCTAAAATCTGGAATACTTTACCTATAGAAATTAATCAGGATAACACTGCAGAACATTTTAATAAACTGGTAAAAGCTCATTACTTTAATCTGGCTTTTTCGTAGCTACTTTTCAGTTGTATTCTTAATAGACTATATGGACACTGAATTATTGTATTCATCAGGGATCTGCAGTTTATACTAATCCCCACTATTGTTTGCTGTTTCTTTCCGGTTCTTCTGTGGTGGCTATCTGCTCAACCACCACCTGATCAAGGCACCATGCTGTCTCTTGAGATGCTGGAATGAAGGCAGATGTCTTAGCTGTCCATGAGACCAACTTCATCAAATCCTATCCTGTGAAGCATGAAAACTAAGAGGTTTGCACCAACAGTATAATTCAGACATTCCAGAGCACAGCTGTGAAGAGAAAAGAGAAACGTCGCAGGAGGATATCAAGTTCATGTGTATATAATCTCAGGATCTGCAAGACTGGTAGGTGGCCACTATTGCTTAAAAGATGAAACATTTAAAATGCCAAACAATCACTGCATTGCTGAACAGCATGCTATTGGGCTCAAAAGAAAATTGAGCAAAACTTCAGGTTTCTAAGAAGACTACAAAGCTTTCATGAGAGACATTATTGAAAAGGGTTATGCTGTCAAGGTATCTGAAGTATCTGAAGTAAGCCTGAACTACAATGAAGGCAGGGTGTGGTACATTCCACATCATGGTGTGTATCATTCAAAGAAACATAAAATTCGAGTGATCTTTGATTGTACAGCCACAGACTTCACTTAATGAACAACTACTGAAAGGTCTCGACTTAAACACACTCACTGACATCCTTACAAGAGTCAGTAAAGAGCCAGTGGCAATAATGGTAGTCATTAAACAATATTCTACCAAGTTAAAGTTCCAGATAAAGGCACTGATCTTTTACACTTTTTGTGGTGGCCTGAAGGTAACCTAAATAAAGTTTTGGAAGAATTTAAAATGACAGTACATTTTTTGGTACTACTTCTTCGCTTAGTTCTGCTTCTTATGCTTTGTGTAGAAACGATGAAGGTGCCAGAGATACGTTTCATGAGGAAGCTGTTAACATCATGCTCCATAATTTCTACATAGATGACTGCTTAAAGTTAGTTGTAACAGAAGAACAAGAAATACGTTTTTGAAAGATTTCCAAGCTCTAGGCTTTAGAGGGGAATTCCACTTCACCAAGTGGGTAACTGACAACAGACCAGTTTTATTAACTATTCCTGAAGAAGACAGAGCTCTTGAACAAATCAATTTAGACTTGAGCCATAGTTTGCTCCCAACAGAAAGCACCTGGGCATCCAGTAGTAAACAGGATAGTTTCAAATTTCAGATAAAGTTACAAGACAAGCCCACAACAAAGCGAGGTATTCTATCTGTAGTTAGCTCAGTTTATAACACCATCAGATTTTTAATACCTGCTATACTTCCAGCAAAGCTTATCTTAAGAGAAACTTGAATGGGATGAAGAAGTGGATGTCAAATACATTCAGGAACAGAAAAGAATGGATGGATGACTTACAATTCTTAGTGAACTACAAAGTGAACATATGCATCAAACCAGCATGGTTTGGAACCAAAAAGTCAGCCCAAATGTACCATTTTGCACATGCCAGTGAAGATGGATATGGCACTGTCACATATCTGCTCTTGCAAAAACACAAAAGGTGAAAAACACAGTTTACTTCTCATGGGGAAGTCAACAGAAATAACAACACCCATTGTGGCAGTCAGAATGGACAAGATGCTAAAAGGTGAACTGCAAATACTCCTGCAAGAATCTACACTTTGGACTGATAGCACCTCAAGTGCTAAAGTACATTTCAAATGAAAACATTCGATTCAAGACCTTTGTTGCCAACAGAATCACAGAGATCATTCATGACCCTCATAACGAAATTATGTCACATCTTTCCGGAATCCAGCGGATCAAACATCAAGAAAGTTAAGCATAGGCAGCTTTCTCAAAGGCACCACATGGTCACAAGGTCCAAGTTTTTTCTTAACAGAGTCCATGTTGAAAACCTGTTAGAAAGGGGCAGAGCCACCATTACTCCAATAAGCAGAGCAAAAGAAGAAGCCTTCAAGGTAGATAGTGGTGAAATGGCTGTGACTGTGATATTATTCTTAAAAAACATGGCTTATATTTAAATTACATTTACAGTATTAGTCTGTGGATTATTATTATTTTTTTTTGTATTAGGAATTTGTGCCCTCAGGAGGAGTTCAAAAAAATTAATATAGCAATGTATCATGAGTTAGGTTAGAGGTTTTTGGATAAAGAAAACAGATGCACAAAGGGAAAAGAGGTAGGAACATGCAACCTTTAAAACAGAGATAAAATGAATCAGCTGTGGAGCAACTTTGGTCTTACTTAGATGATTATACAGCTTTTAAATTTAATAAAATTTAATGAGGTAAAGTTTAGATTAGGAAGCTTCTCTTTACTGGATACCTGTCCAATGACACAAAAAACATAACTGATTAAATGACAGTTATATAGGCTACTCTACTAAATGCAGGAATATTTAGTATAAATGACATTACAGACATGTATTTGCAAGGCAACTTTTGTGAGTTGAGTAGTGCCTACTAAACTTGAATTACCCTTGTTTGGGTTTTAGTACCAGGTCTATTTAAAATTCCTGGAAACTATGTTTTTCAGGTAAACAGGAAGACATTTAAATATTGACTATTTAATACAAAATATTGACTATTGTGCTTTATTTTGGTATAAACCAGAAGATTCTTAAGGAAGATGATCTAATTCAACAAAGATGTTGGACCTGCTTATGTAGCGGGTTTAACTTAGATAACCCCAATGTTGCACTGAAAGTGAGTATACTGGTCCTTGATTTACACACATACACACACACAAAAAGTAACCAGTCATACTCAAGGAAGAGTGCAAACAAAGCACAGAATGCCAAGCTGGAGTTAATGTAAGCCATTGCAGCCTCATGCACAATTAATACCAAAAGATTCCTTTAACATTATGAGCTTTCTGTTTTTTTTTTTAAACAATCAAAATTGTCCAGCTTTACCAGTATAGAGCTGTGGATCACTTAGGTACACTGTCATTAAAATGATCTTAAGAGAATAAAACATAACTGCTAAGAATAACCACAGGTCAAGGTCCTAAGTAATAGGTTATTCAATTTACAAACAGCAAAGATAAGCAATTCTATGCACTATAAATGTCTGTTTATGTAATTGCAACTCTCATAGCTGAGCTCAATTTTCCCAACTTCACTTTGCACTTAGTTATAGGTAGAGACCTCACATATTATTTGAACACAAGACAAGACCAGAATATATTATAAGTATTTACTCTTTGCCACTGCATATTTATGAAGGCAATTTTTATTTATAATTAGCCTGACCTATAGCAGGGGCTCCAAAACATTTTTATCCACATTTTTCCCTGTAGTAGCTTTTCAAAAGTAAATTTAACCCAACCATGTTTTGTTCAGTAATTTGAGTTTATACTTCAAACATAATAGTGATCTTCAAATTTTAAGATATTGTTTTTAAATTTTATTACTTAAAGTTTAAATAACAAAAACAATAAAAATATCACAAAATAATGTTATTTCACAAAACAGGCCTACTTCAAACTTTCTTCTCAACCTGACATTTTTTGAGCAAATTTACCCTTGGTTGAGGACCCCTGACTTATAGTAAGAACTAAATCAATGGTAGAAAGCATTTCTGTACAGTGTGCACAAAGTTTTCTCTACACACACAAAAATCATACAAATTGCCCATCTTCTTTTATGCTTTTTAAAAACTGCTTAATCCAGTCCAGGTTTCATGAGGAACAAAGTGTTTCTGGCAGCAGTGAGCAGATGGCAGAAACCCACAAATTCTTACCAAATACATGGTTTGAACAATTTTAAATGAAGCTTTACCAAAAAACCTACCTATCACACACCTTTCAGATCTAGGGTGTAGACTACTTGGCCACATACTTATTTCCCAGCCATGCATTTAAAAAAAGAATACCATGAAAACAGTTTAATTATTCCTAAAAAATAATATTATATAAAATAATATTATATATATATATATATATATATATATATATATATATATATATATATATATATAAATGTAAATGTTCGTTTGTTCAAAATCTAAAGCGCACATAAACGTGGAATACTGTAACTCCGTTAAATTGATCAAATACATTTGTAAGTACATGAATAAAGGCAGCGACATGGCAGTTTTTGGCGTGCAACCAGAAAGAAGTGATAGGAATGCGGTCATACATATCGATGAAATCGCACAGTATCAGGCTGGAAGATACATAAGCAGCAATGAAGCTGTATGGCAAATTCTTTCATTTCCCATACATGAACGAAGTCCAGCTGTTGTTCACTTAGCAGTACATCTAGAAAATTGACAATTACGTTTATTTCACAGCTGCAAATGTGCAACAAATAGCCCTGAATCCACCGGCTACAACGTTAACTGCTTTCTTCACATTATGTGAAAATGACGCGTTTGCGAAAACACTGCTGTATTCGGAAGTGCCTACGTAATACACATGGAATGTGAGTAGAAAATCATTTGAACGATGCAATCGAGGAGAGCGAGTCGACGGACAACCTGGCATATTCAAAGAAACTACGATAGGCAGACTGTACACCGTGCATCGAAATCAAGATTAATGCTTCTTTCTTCGCATGCTGTTGGTAAATGTGCCCGTTCCAATGTCTTTCCAGCAATTGAGAATTGTCAACGGCGTTACACGTGCCACTTTCTGCAGTGCATGTCAAGCTCTGAATTTATTGGAGAACGACCGACACTGGGATGTATGCATTAATGACACGTGCAACACGTCACATCCAAATCAAATTCGTGCATTGTTTGCAATCATATTGACCACCTGCTCTCCTTCATCTTCAACACAGTTATGGGGGAAATATAAATCGCACATGGCTGAAGATATTTTCCGTCGAATACGCAAGGAAAATTCAAATATGAACATGGATTTCACAGCAGAAATCTACAACGAAGCGTTGATAATGATTGAAGATTTGTGCTTAGAAATCGAGAACAAAGTTCTCAATCAATTTGGAATGCCATCACCGAATTGATCTGCTGCTGCTTCGTTCGATGTAGAATTGCGTCGTGAACAAAATTACAACACGGCTGATCTTTTGTCGTATGTGCAATCAAATATTCCTAAGCTAACGCTTGAGCAAAAAGGCATTAACGATCAAATAATGCAAACTGTCAATAACGGGGTTGGAGAAATCTTCTTCTTAGATGCGCCAGGGGGAACTGGTAAAACGTTCCAAATTAGATTGATTCTGGCAGCAATTCGATCCCAAAATGACACAGCCTTAGCTCTTGTGTCGTCCGGAATAGCTGCGACATTGCTACCAGGTGGAAGAACTGCTCATTCCCCTTTGAAATTGCCACTGAACATGCAATTCATTGAAACTCCCATGTGCAACATTTCCAAAGCATCCGGCATGGGAAAAGTATTGCAAAAATGCAAACTTATTGTTTAAGATGAATGCACAATCGCGCACAAAAAAATCGCTCGAAGCTCTTGATCGATCATTGTAAGATTTGCATAGAAACATCAGACCATTTGGGAATGCATTAATATTGCTTGCAGGAGATTTCAGGCAAACATTACCTGTAATTCCTCGATCAACACCAGCGGACGAAATAAATGCTTGCCTGAAATATTCTACTTTGTGGCAACACGTAAAGATGTTAAAATTAACTACAAATATGCGTGTCCAGCTGCAAAACGATCGATCAGCTGAGATATTCTCACATTAATTGCTGGAAATTGGGAATGGAAAGGTGCCGGTTGATCTGACCTCAAGACGTCTACGAACTTAACAATATTATTCAGTCTAACATTCAAAGCGAGGCAGTCACTTACAAGTCCGTCGACACTGTTGTGGAAGCAGATGAAGCGGTTAATTATCCAACAGAATTTTTAATTCACTCGATCTGCCAGGGATGCCACCGCACGTACTGCAATTGAAAATCGGCGTCCCAATTATAATGTTGCAAAATATCAACCAGCCAATGCTTTGCAACGGCACACGGCTTGCAGTAAAAAAATTAAATGAGCAACGTCATACAAGAAACAATCTTGACAGGATCTTTCAAAGGTGAAGATGTCCTCATTCCTCGCATTCCTATGAATTCAACGGATATGCCATTTCAATTTAATAGATTGCAATTCCCAATCCGATTGGCATTTGCAATCACCATCAACAAAGCTCAGGGCCAATCTTTAGAATTGTGCGGTTTAGATCTAAACACGGATTGATTCTCACATGGTCAATTATATGTTGCGTGTTCTAGAGTCGGCAAACCAGACAATCTCTATATCTGCAAAGACAATGGACCAACAAAAAATATTGTATACCCACAAGCATTGTGAAATTAAACATATTAGAAATGTGCGCTTTCTATTTTCTTTCTTTTCCATTTAACCAGACTGAGCCACAGCAAGGCGTGGCTGGGTACAGCTAGTATAAAATAAACATATAAAATAAAATTGTGACCTTTATTAACATTATCTTCTCTTTGGTGTGTAATTTCTAATTTTACCAAATTGTGATTATTGTAGTTAACATAAAAAAATGACATTCTGGGAGAACTTGTCCTTTTACAGTATAAATTTAGTCTTTTGGCATGTGAACAAATAGCACACACTCACCTGAGGTGAAGGTCCTCTGAAAACTTTAGACAAGCATAAATAAATTCCTTCAGTTGACAGTAAACCTTTGGCACAAACTCAGAGAATGGAAATTTTTTAGGAAAAGGAAGCTGCAAAAACAAAGTAAAGTTAAAAAAAAAACACCTAGAATAAGAATTTAATAAATATTCAAGTAAGAAGATTAGATAACTGTCAATTTTGGGATATATTTCTGCTAAGTGCTTAAATTGGCTGTTGCAAAACACTTAAAAAATAATATTGTATTGTATTCATGGTCACAGGAAAACATTAAACCAAAATCTATAATTAAATGCTATGAAGGAAGCACTTAATCCATCACCACAATAGGTTTTCTACCAGATTTATTTTTTCACTTCATGTAAGAATGGACAATATTTTGCAAGTGGGGCATCAGAGTAGAGCAGTGGCTAATGTCACTGCCTCATAGTCAGTTTTTGAAAGTGGCAAACACACTATCTACATAGAGTTTGCATGCTCTCATCATGTACTCTAGGTTTCTATGTACATCTCAATAATCAACAGGTTAACAGGTTAATTTAAACTGAATTAGTGTGAGCAGGTGTGTCTTATTCAGGGTTGGTTTCTGCCTTTCAGCCAATGTTTACAGGATAGGCTCTGGTCTGTAAAACACTGAACTGGATAGGAAAGAGTTTAATAAGGAATAGCTAGATAGATTCTAAAACAGATCATCAAGGACCTATGGCTTTCACACCTTGTGCAGCAATGGCCTTATATGACCTGCCCAACACCCCCTCCCCCTTAATTACATAATTGTTGCTTATCTTTTCCTCTTAGTTACTGAAACAATATACTTACCCAAAAAATACATAAATCGATTGAAACTAGTGCAGAATGCAGCTGCTAGAATCTTAACTAGGAAAAGAAAATCCAATCAAATCTCTCCAGTTTTGATGTCACTACATTGGTTACCTGTGTCATTTAGAATTGACTTTAAAAATCTTCTTATAGTTTACAAAGCCTTAAATAATCTCACTCCACCTTATATTTCAGAATGTCTTATACCTTACACTCCAAATCGTAAACTTAGATCTTCAAATGAGTGTCTGCTTAGAATTCCAAGAGCTAAACGCACGGTGGCGCAGTGGTAGCGCTGCTGCCTCGCAGCTAGGAGACTCGGGTTTGCTTCCCGGGTCCTCCCTGCGTGGAGTTTTCATGTGTTCGGATTCAGCGGGTTGGAAAATGAATGGATGGAAACTTAAAAGAAGTGGTGAAGCGGCTTTCTGCTGTTATGCACCTAAAATCTGGAATTGCTTGCCACTAGGAATTTTCCAGGCTAATACAGTGGAGCACTTTAAAACACTGCTGAAAACCCATTACTTTAACATGGCTTTCTCATAGCGTCATCTTAGTTTAATCCTGATGCTCTGTATATTCAAATAATTATCATTATCAATCGTGGTATACATATTCAAAAGCCGTATTCTTCTGTTCTTTTTCCGGTTTTCTGGGGTGGCGACCTGCGCTACCACCACCTGATCAAAGCATCGTGCTGGCCCTACATTGGTGGATTAAAGGCCAGAAGTCCACATGGCCTTCATCATCAAGTTCTTCCATAAGAATACAATGAAGACTGATTGAGGTAATTTATGTTAGGAAGAATGCCTAGAGTGGGTCTGGGTGGTCTCGTGGCCTGGAACCCCTGCAGATTTTTTTTTTCTCCAGCCGTCTGGGTTTTTTTTGTTTTTCTGTCCTCCCTGGCCATTGGACCTTGCTTTTATTCTATGTTAATTTGTGTTCCCTTATTTTAATTTTATATTTTTTGTCTTTTTTTCTCCTTCTTCATCATGTTGTAGCGGGGCTACAAAGTTAGTGTTAAATGTCAGTTCTGAGTGCGTCTCGTTTCATTGTCCCGTTTGCTGTTTGTATGTGTAGCAGTTAATGCCGTCCCATGATGGAAGGAGACCACAGCCGCAAACCTGGAAAACACCTGTTCTTAATTAATCAATCACAGCCGTCACATAGACTATTTCAGTAATCAGGAGAGAGAGAAGAAAAAAACGAAGGAGGACGAAGGAGAAGGAAGGAGAAAGAAGACCATTTTGTTTCAACCACGTTTTAACTTGCTTGCTGTTTTTTCACATCGCGCCTTTTCACCAGTTTGCTTTTCATTTTGCCGGACTGTTTTTCAACCTCCATCTGCTGTGACCCCGGGGTCGATTCACCATCCACCATACGCCGAGGATTCACAGTGAGGTTGCTCCAATCGCCGGGAAAATCAAACAACGCATTTACCGCTAGTTCCATCATCCGTATTCAGGACATTTTTATAATCAGACTCAAGTTCACAATCATTCAGTTTACCACAGTCATTTTGTTATTTGTGTTGTGTGTTATATGTTACAGGGGCAAGGGAGAGTTTTTGTTGTATTTATATTTGGTGTGTCTTGTTGTTTCTGGGGTGGAGGGATATTTATATCTGTTTTCTGTTTTTTGCATGTTTTGTTTCATTTAATACATTTAATCCATTTAATTTTACATCCTGCTTTTGTGTACTTAAATTTACACCGTCGATTGTGGGGAAAAGTTTAATTGGTTAGACGTACGGCTTGATAGGTAGATTATTTCTCAGAAAATTATCCAGGCCACTGGTCTTGGAGGTGTAGCTGACAGCTGGGTAAAGCGGTCGGCCGTTACAATGTAAAGTACTTTCAGCTGCATTATTTGTTTGAAAATGTGCTATATAAATAAATGTTGTTGTTGTTCATAAAAACCAATGGTCCTTTATTTAACCTGCAATAATACCTAATTTATTAATGCAAAATAATAAAATATGAAGGAAATGACTCAAGTATTACATTAACATTTCTATAATGCTTTACAAAAAAGCCAAAAACTATCCTGAAAAAAATTAACAAATTCCAAACATACACAATCATGCAGCATGATAATACATTAATCCATTTACTTAAACACTTATCCATTTTTGATCCATGTGAAGCATGTGCCTATAAAAAATTAGTGGAGGGAATGGAGGATTCAATCCTGTGTCAGGTGCCAGAGCATTTTTTTTTGTTTTTACTAATGACCAACCTCAATTTATACCAGCTCAATCTAGAGATAGCAAGTAATCTAACCTTCTAGCCTATGGATTGCAGCATAAAATTCCCAGAGACTGGAAATTCCAGCATCTGAACATAGAACTTTTGAGCTGTGAGGCTACAGAGCTAATCACTATTACACTGTGCTATCAAATAATTAAAATTAGAATTTAAATATTGTGTTATAACATAAATCAATTATAATGATTAACTGAACCGAATTGTATTAAAAAAGAAGCTTCCCTGTTCTTTTATATTTGTAGTATGTATTGTACATGTAGTAGAAAAATGTTGAAACAATGTGATTACTGTTCTCATGACAGCTACTACAGAATTGTGGGTATGACACTTTCCGATTGCTGCCATTCTGGTTTAAAATCTGAGAACATTTTTCCTTTTACTTTCAATATAATCAATTGATATGTAGTAGACCAGTAAACACAAACATATGGACAAAAAACAGCTAATGGCCAGACAAAAAAAATGAGTGTAGGTATAAAACTACCTTTTCCAGTTCTGCATCCTGAAAAGGAAATTGACCTAAAATTTGTCTGTAGCCTGCTTCATCTGCAATAGGAATCGGGCTGTAATTATCATGCTCCAGGATTTCTCTGTTTTGGGGAAAAAAATAAAATGAAATTGGGAAAATAGTACCATAAAAAAAAACAAAATTCCAACATTGCACACAGGGAATACTTTTTAAACAGCACAATATTCTAAAAATCCTATTAAAATTTAATTTTTAACCAATTTAATTAAGTATCAAGTAAAACACCACATCCCACTAACTGGATTTTTGTTGATGGCCACTTAAGCATTAAAAATGTATCTTTAATACACACCCACTTCAAATTATAATTTAACTTAACAAATGAAATACTCCTTTGAATTTAATCCAACAAATGCACTTTCTTAACAACAAAATACCAAAGGGAGTTAGTGTTTTCAAGGATAACTTCAAGTACATTCTCAGGAAAATAGGTACAGTAAAATAATGGACCTTAAATGCTTGCAAACATTTGTCTTCCTATAAATTAATTGAAAAGATTAATGTGACCTGTTGTAATGAATCCCAGGCCGGAAACGAGGTGATCGCGTCAGGCAGTGCTTTGGTCAGGTTAAGTGTGAACTTAAACAATTACATACACATTCAGTAATAAATTTATATACTACATTCAAAATTTTGAGAAATGAAATTTTATTTAAAATTTTCAAAGTACATGTTTCACAATGCCTTGCCACATGTCAGTATCTGGTACTGGTATTCACCTCCTTGATTTATACATACACCGATACAGGTGCAGGGGGAGTGGGGAGAAGGGGGTTTATGGTAGTCTGGAAGCAATACAAAAGGAAAGTAGCGAAGGTAAAAAATTACGAGCTCTCTTTTCTTTTTTCATGTCATGTTTCTGGAAGAAGATCGAGTAAAAATATTGTATCACATTCACACATAGTATGTTTTCTTTGAGTGGCAATAAAACCAAAATAAGTCTCTAGTATCTCTGTATTTAACTTGCCAGTCTGCCAGGTAGCGTACAATGCTTAGTGCCCTAATATAATGACAAAATTCTACGAAACAGAGTGTAATGATTATCCCTATCCATTATTCCAGTTTGCAGTATATTTGCTAATTTATGCAAAGTACACAGCATAATCACTCATGTAATGCATGGTGTCAGTTTTTAAGCAAGACAGCTGCTACAGAGAACTTTTTTAGCATGACAGGAGCAAAGGTATAGGTAGAGCAGTGTTTTTCCACCACCTTTTTGTGGTGGCATACATTTTGTAACCCAAAAATTCCCAAGGCACACCACAATACTACCAAAAACAAAAGTGTTAATCTATACACTTGCTAAACTGTCCAAAGGGGCAGGACAATCAGGGATGGCCAAAAAAGCAGCTTGGAGGTTGGCGTTCACAGAC
This sequence comes from Polypterus senegalus, assembly GCF_016835505.1. NCBI lineage: Eukaryota > Metazoa > Chordata > Cladistia > Polypteriformes > Polypteridae > Polypterus > Polypterus senegalus. The sequence goes on from NC_053157.1 coordinate 211,002,791, forward strand.
ACAACACTTTGTGAACTTTGGACACATTGTTCCAGCTGCCTTATCCCTTTGCCTGCTCATACAGGCAGTCCCAATCAGTACATGCAGGTAGCTTTTATTGCGTACCAGTTAAAACATACATGTTTACAGTCTAATTATTAAGTCATTGATGGTGAAGAACAATTGAGGATAGTTTTTGCAGTTTTAACACAAGATTTAATGTATGCCCATTTAACACTAGAATTCCTGAAGCCTATGAAAAAACTCGTAATCCTGGCCCACCTTAAATCCCTTCGCACCTCTCCATTCAGCGTCTTTTGTTTTGTAAGTGTGTTGATAAGCACAAGCAATGTGCTATCCCATCCCCACACCGCCACAGAAAGGGTAAAAAGCTATCCCAGCTCAAGCCTTGTTTATCTGGGAGTGAGGTATAATACAGGGTGTCCCACTCGGGAGTACAACTTTAAAAATGCGAATTACTCACGAACACGTGAACGTAAAGCTGTAAGCGAGCTGTAAGAACTGAACGTAACTGTATTTAGTGGAAAACAAGTCCACATTACAAAAGGTGCTGAAAATATCCTCCCCAACGCGCCATATTTGAGAATGTCCTCTGCAACATGTCACTGTCGATGGCAGCAATTTCACGCTGTTTGCTTTCAGTTGTTCGATGGTCCTGGGTTTGCTTGCATAAACCTTGCCCTTTAAATATACCCATAGAAAAAAATCTGGGGGAGTTAAATCAGGTGATCGAGGTGGCCACAGACCTTTCGAGATCACCCTGTCTCCAAAAAACGATCGGATCTCTTCCATACTGGCATGAGAGGTATGGCACGTTGCCCTGTCCTGTTGGAAGTAACCTTCTTGAAGTTCATAGTCATCCAGTTGTTTCACAAATTCGTCAAATATGAACAATTATTGGTCGGTGTTCACAGTCTCTTCAAAGAAAATTGGACCAATGATCCGAGAACGAGAAATCGCGCACCACACTCCGATCTTCTGATCATGTAAGGGAGCCTCGTGCAAGCCATGGGGATTTAGCGAGGCCCATATACGGGTGTTTTGTGAGTTTACCTAACCAGAGAGATGAAACCACGCTTCCTCAGTGAACCAAGTTATGTCTAGCAGTATTGCATTTAGGGGAAAAAATTGAAGGAACCATTGGCAGTATGTCACATGTTTCTGAAGATCCGGCGCTTTTCAACTCGGTAACAGATGTGACGCGGTATGGCTTGATTTTCCCTTTCTTGGCGGCTCGTTGACAGGTCGACTTTGAGTACCCAGTTTCTTGAGCTAACCGATGTAATGATTTTGTTGGGGAATTTTTCAAACGGTCCGTAACATCTTGCACAGTCTATTCCGACATCCGAGGCCGTCCTCTAGAATGCTGATCAACCAGGCTTTCCGTCGTCTCCAGCTTTTTGGCCAATTTTGTGACGGTTTTGAAGGTAGGCGGGTTTCTCCCTCCAAATTTCTTCAAATATTTCATCTGACACTGTTTTGCTGACCCAGTAGGTCTTCACAATGAACATTCTTTGTGGTACGGTATACTGCATGCTTGCTTTCGCCACTCTGCAGGGTTGGTGTCTGGGGCTAGATGGTCGTCTGTGCCTGGCTGGCGCAGCCCGGCCGCTACCACATCCGGGGCCACCGTAGCGGCGCCCGCTATAGTGCCCGCCTCTTTATGACACAGAATCAATTCTTCATTAAATAAGGAATATTTTGAACCTTGTTGCACGATGATACATGCATGCATTGCAGAGTAATTCGCATTTTTAAAGTTGTACTCCCGAGTGGGACACCCTGTATATCGTTATTTGGAACACTTGCATTTCATGTGTGTTCTGTGTCTACAAAAATCTATGTAAGTGTAGGATGACAGAAAATGCAAGAAATGTTGACCACATGCCTGAAAGACAAACGTTTTTCAAGTTTTAATATTAACGACAAAATTTTGACAAAAAGTGTATAATGTGTGAAGACTGGAGTCCAAATTTAACAAAACAAGTGTGCTTTTATTCAAAACTATACCTGAAGAAAAAGAAATTGTTGGTTAGTGTACTTCGCTGACACAACTGTTTTGTTAGTACTGCGGTAAGAACTACTGACTCATAATCAAGAGGTTGCGGGTTTGAATCTTGCCACTGCCCAAAATAAACATTTTCAGTAATGAGCTGCTCTTATTGTTATTATTATACAATAGAAACATACATTTGATTTGAGTCTGTAACAGCTGGTGTAATTGTATGGTACTTGTAAAGTTAGCATTTTTTTCAGTTTTATTCTCTCAGTTACATTCACGCTCCCCCCTATTTGACAGTACTGTTTTCAAATTAAGACATGCTATAGCAGAGGTGAAATAAGATGAGGACGACATCTACATCGAGTAAAATGAACAGAAACCCTCCCCACAATAAACGTCATCTCACACATAAGAAAAATGCAGCTACACCAGGCGTAAAGGCAAAAGATGGCACCTATTGGATGCAGCAAAAGGCTAGGCATCATCCTGCCTGTCAGTCTGCCCCACACGTGTCCAACAAAGAAAAAGCAGGGTTTACAGAGCTTGCCAAGGTATTGTGCAAAGTTCTGTTTGCGATTATGTTTTGTGATTGTCTTTATATAAAAACATTTATATGTTACTTATATTAAAGCCATATCAAATGTTATTTACCTTGATTTATTTACTTATCTTCCTACAGCGTAAAGTCACAGGTAGACTGCGGCGCTTTCTCTGTTTGATTGACACGGGCATGCTCACAAAGTACATGCGTACTGAAGTGACTTTAGCTGCAGGTGGAAGCTCCACACAACTGTTGTTATGGTTCTGCCTTTGTCCAGAAACGGTGTCATAAGCTTTATAACCTTAGTCTTGGAAAGTCTTTTTCCCATGGGGCGACTGGGATCTTTTCCTGAACAAGATTAAACACAGTTGCATAGGGTGCGACATTTTCAATTATGTTCAGGTATGGGGACTGGGACAGCCATTCTAGAACATTGTACTTGTGCCTCCACATGAATTTCTTGGTAGATTTTGAACTGTGCTTTGGATCACTGTTGTGCTGAAACATCCAACCCCGGCGCAACTTCAACTTTATGACTGACTCTTGAACATATTTGTCAAAAATCTGCTGATACTGGGAGGAATTCATGCGGCCTTCAACTTTAATAAGGTTTCCAGTACCTGTGCTAGCCATACAGCCCCATAACATGATGGATCATCCACCAAATTTTACAGTAGGCAGTAAGTTCTCCTAAAATGCTGTGTATTTTTTTCGCCATGCATAGCTCCTCTGGTTGTGACCAAATAATTCTAACCATAGTCTCATCTGTTCATAGTATTTTTTCCAAAATTGTTGTGGCTTATCTAGATGCGCTTCTGCATACCTCATGCGACTCTTTTTGTTGTGAGTACTCAGAAATGGCTTTTTGAGCATCACCAAGTACGCTGGACTGTTGAACGATGTACAATGACACCATTAGCAGCCAGATGTTCTTGTAGCTCTCTGGAGGTGGTTTGTGGTTTGTCTGTGACAATTCTAACCATTCTTCGGCTATGCCGTTCAGATATTTTTCTTGGCCTACCACATCTTTCCTTCACAAGGACTGTTCCTGTGGAGTAACATTTCCTAACCACATTTCTGACTGTGGAGACAGACAGTTCAAACCTTGGTGATAATTTCTTGTACACTTCTCCCAATTCATAATGACAAATTATCTTAGTTTTTAGGTAAGTAGAGAATTCTTTAGAAGTTCCAATGTTGCCACTCTCTAAGAGAAAGCCAAAGACAAGCACAACTAGCATTTACCTATGTTGAATAACCTTTTTCATGATTGGTTGCATCTGTCTTTGTTAAGGTCTAATGAGCTAATCAAAGCAGTTTTGTGCTGCAACCTGTCAGCATTAAATGACTACAAATTCAAATTAATGCAATTAAAAGGGTGCCAAAATGTTTGCATGTCCCATTTGTTACATTTTATTTTTTTCATACAACATTCCCTTCTCTATAATTCCCTAGTAAAAAATGGCATATTGTTGTGATCTTCTGCTATGAAGACGAGCAAATTATCATGCAATCTCAGATGGGTGCCAACACTTTTACATAGCACTGTGTGTGTGTGTATATATCCATCCATCCATCTTCTTCCGCTTATCCGAGGTCGGGTTGTGGGGGCAGCAGCTTGAACAGAGAGGCCCAGACTTCCCTCTACCCCGGCCACTTCCTCTAGCTCTTCCGGGAGAATCCCAAGGCGTTCCCAGGCCAGCCGGTAGACATAGTTCCTCCAGCGTGTCCTGGGTCTTCTCTGGGGCATCCTTCCAGTTGAATGTGCCCGGAACACCTCACCAGGGAGGCGTCCAGGAGGCATCCTCATTAGATGCCAAGCCACCTCATCTGACTCCTCTCGATGCGGAGGAGCAGTGGCTCTACTATAAGCCCCTCCCGGGTGACTGAGCTTCTCACCCTATCTTTAAGGCAAATCCCAGACACATTGCAGAGGAAACTTATTTCAGTCGATTGTATTCGCAATCTCGTTCTTTCGGTCACTACCCATAGCTCATGACCATAGGTGAGGGTAGGAACGTTGATCGACTGGTAAATTTAGAGCTTTGCCTTATGGCTCAGCTCCTTTTTCGGCATGACAGACCGATGCAGAGCTCGCATCACTGCAGATGCTGCACCGATCCACCTGTCGATCTCACGCTCCATTCTTCCCTCACTCGTGAACAAGACCCTGAGATACTTGAACTCCTCCACTTGGGGCAGGATCTCACCTCCAACCCTGAGAGGGCACTCCACCCTTTTCCGGCAGAGGACCATGGTCTCGGATGTGGAGGAGCTGATTCCCTCCTAGCCGCATCACATTCAGCTGCGAACCGATTCACAGAGAGCTGAAGATCACGGCCTGATGAAGCAAACAGGACATCATCATCTGCAAAAAGCAGTGACCCAATCCTGAGTCCACCAAACCGGACCCCCTCAACACCCTGGCTGCACCTAGAAATTCTGTCCATAAAAGTTATGAACAGAATCGGTGACAAAGGGCAGCCCTGGCGGAGACCAAATCTCACTGGAAACGAGTTTTACTTACTGCTGGCAATGCGGACCAAGCTCTGACACCGGTTGTACAGGGACCGAAAAGCCCTTATCAGGGGGTCCGGTACCACATACTCCCAAGGCCACCCCCCACAGAATTCCACGAGGGACACAGTCGAATGCCTTTTCCAAGTCCACAAAACACATGTAGACTGGTTGGGCAAACTCCCATGCACCCTCCAGGACTCTGCTAAGGGTGTAGAGCTGGTCCACTGTTCTGAAACCAGAATGAAAACCACACTGTTCCTCCTGAATCTGAGGTTCGACTATCCGATGGACCCTCCTCTCCAGAACCCCTTAATAGACTTTTCCAGGGAGGCTGAAGAGTGTGATCCCTCTGTAGTTGGAACACACCCTCCGGTCCCCCTTCTTAAAGAGGGGGACCACCACCCCGGTCTGCCAATCCAGAGGCAGTGTCCTCGATGTCCATGCGATGTTGCAGAGACGTGTCAACCAAGACAGTCCTACAACATCCAGAGCCTTGAGGAACTCCAGGCATATCTAATTCATCCCCGGGGCCCTGCCACCAAGGACTTTTTTGACCACCTCGGTGACTTCAGTCCCAGAGATGGGGGAGCCCACCTCCGAGTCCCCAGGCTCTGCTTCCTCATTGGAAGGCATGTTGGTGGGACTGAGGAGGTCTTCAAAGTACTCCCCCCCCACCGACCCACAATGTTCCGAGTCGAGGTCAGCAGTGCACCATCCCCACTATATACGGTGTTGACACTGCACTGCTTCCCCATCCTGAGACGCCGGACGGTGGACCAGTATCTCCTCAAAGCCGTCCAAAAGTCATTCTCCATGGCCTCCCCAAACTCCTTCCATGCCCGAGTTTTTGCCTCAGCAACCAGCAAAGCCGCATTCCGCTTGGCCTGTCGGTACCCATTAGCTGCCTCCAGAGTCCCACAGGACAAAAGGGTCCGGTAGGACTCTTTCTTCAGCTTGACGGCATCCCACACCACTGGTGTCCACCAATGGGTTCGGGGATTACATCCACTACAGGCACCGACCACCTTACGGCCACAGTTCCGGTCAGTCGCCTCAACAATAGAAGCATGGAACATGGCCCATTCGGACTCGATGACAAACACCTCCCTTGGGACATGGTCGAAGTTCTGCCGGAGGGCAGCCCCCCTGGATTCCAAGCTCAAACCTGTGGGGGTCCGTGGCCACCATCAGGATGCTCCTGGATGGTTCCTGAGCCCTGGAGGACAGCACTTCCGTCACACCAGGGAGTGTTGGTGGAAGACCATCACAGAACACCTGGAGCACATCCAAGCCGGGATAAAAGGGGTCGCCTCACTCCATTTGGGGAGCTGGAGTCTGGAGGAGGAAGATGGAGCTTGCAAGAGAGGAGTGGAGGCGATTAAAGAGTAGTGAAAGGGACTGGGTTTGTGGATTGTGCACAGTATTGTGTGTGGTGTTGTGAATAAACTGTGTGTATGTTGGACATTGTGAGCCTCAGTGTCTGTCGATGTCCGGGCTATCTTTCGCAATATAGGTATGGGCTCAGGCTGTATTCTAAATTTAACAGCAAACACATAACTAAGGCACTTGAAAAAGCAGATTACAAGATTTAATTTTCAGCAAACATTTTCCTATTGATAACTTCATAATATTCATAGAAATGCCTTTCTAAGTTAAGAACATCTTTTAAGCTTAATTCTTCCCAGACAAATGCACTGAATGTGATAGCATTCAGTATATTAACTTTTAAAACTTACCTAAAAACTAATGCCCACTGCTTCAGAAGGATCTCATTGTACTGATCCCTGATTTCAAGAAGTAGGTCAAAGAGCTGATTGACAGGGAATCCATATCCCTGCATGCAAGCAAAGAGGAGAGTAAGAACATTTTTGTCAAGTGGAAGAGACAAAGAAAGAAAAGTGGGAAGCCATTTGGCCAGTCAAACTACGAAACCTTACCTGTAATGTATCAGCAAAGAGGACAATGAGATGCTTCAAGTCAAGGATTAGAGTGGGGTCTGTACTAAATGACTAGTGTTAAATAGAAAGAAAACATATTTAGGCAGACGTTTTAGACAGTAAGCTTTACCAATGAATCTGACAAATTACAGTCTATATTTTATAAAATGTTTCATTCAGATATTCTTAACTTATCCTACTGCAAGAAATATAACATGAACATTGAAAAAATTACAACATGGAAATTGCTAGTTTTACTTTGCTTGAATGGATTTATTGGCCATATGCAAAGGTCAACACTAACAATATGAGATGACACTTACTGAATGTGTTCGTAGTGCAGCAATGGTTTTAGACAGGGCCATGTCCCATAACTCATCCACATAGGCCTTGTTCACCAAGCCTCTCGTTGTGTGCAAAATGTGGTCTTCCACAACAAAAAAACTGTTACAAAGAGGCAAGAAACATTCGAAAGACATACTTGTCAAAAGTATTCATAAAAAATAATCATGATGATTCGTAAAATATTAAGTGTTGGTACTTTAAAGTTATTACAGACAAGGTATTCCAATAAAAAATTGTGTAATAACTGAACAAAAAAGAATTTTATGTTTCCTTCCCACTCTAAATTTAAAAACACCTTATTTGAGTCAGAATTGACAGAAAGTAAAAATAAACAGCAGAAGTGGCAAACCTTCAAATTGTGAGAATTCAGTTTTATATTTTAATAAATCATTGCATGATGGAAACCAGCTCTTTCAGATGGCAACATGTGTCTAGCTGACCTGGAATACAATGGCAATGTAAATCCCAGTGTAAAGGATCTATGCTAGCCAAGAAAGCTATCTAAGAAATTAAAAAACAACTATATAACTGAGCATATACAGCTCAACAGTTTACATGCTTAAGGAGAGTTCAAGAAGTTTGTCTGCAGGAAAGCAAAACATTTTCACCCTCCAACAGGAAGTAGTGCTGTTTCTTAAAAGCTCACTTCAGACAATAGAAAAACTCAGCTATAAACATGATAGATAAAACATCCAGGAAGCTAAAAATTTGCCCTTAACACTGGCTGACCCAGCAACCAAAGGTTAGGCAGACCAGCTTACAGCACATGACAGAAAAATTTACTGTCTGATCTATAGTATTACATACAGTCTGATGATCCTAAAGTTTACTTTTATGTGCCTGTTACCATTTTTGCATAATAGGTAAAATAGTGTGTTACTGACTACTTAAAAACATGTGCTTTGCACATCACCTGTCAGCTCCTGATATAAAATAATTGTTCATGAACATGCTAGGAGACAAATCTCCTGTATGCTCTCTTATATCAATGTGAGTTATGAACAGAACATAGAGTGAATTTCTTTAGTCCTTCTCAAAGGAAGTCAAAGGGAATCAAAGGAAAAATGAAGGAACCCAACTTACCCCACTATCTGATGAAAATATTTTCTGTATCCTTGTAAAGTTTCATGCTGTAAATATTAAAAAATGTAAGACATCAGAGCAAATCTGTATTTTAGCAAGCAGTAAGTACAAGGGGTTTACAGTAAGGGGAAACATACGATCAAGTTCTCTGGTGAACTATACATAGCTTATTAGCAAAAAAACAGTCAATATTTACTTGTATTTGCATACAGTACATTTGTGTTGAACTGCAAGGTGAATCACTCATTAGCATTTAACAATTAAATGCTGAGATAATTAGAGACAGTAAATAACAGTTTCCAAATAATAAATAATAAAAACAATAATAAACAACACTGGATTTTTTCTACACAAAATTCTCACAGTTCTCTCTCAGCAACAAGAAGAAAGAAAACAACAGTGTAAAGAGTGTATAGTGATCCCTTGCTATATCACGCTTCGACTTTCGCGGCTTCACTCCATCGCGGATTTTATATGTAAGCATATCTAAATATATATCACGGATTTTTCGCTGGTTCACAGATTTCTGTGGACAATGGGTCTTTTAATTTATGGTACATGCTTCCTCAGTTGGTTTGCCCAGTTGATTTCATACAAGGGATGCTTTTAGTGGATGGCTGAGAAGCTACCCAATCAGAGCACATATTACGTATTAAATAAAACTCCTCAATGATATACGTTATGCTTCCTGCACGGTGGTTTGAATACTTAAAAGACCGAACAGCACTTATTGATTTTTGATTGTTTGCTTTTCTCTGTCTCTCTCGCTCTCTCAGACATTATCTGCTCTTGATGGAGGGGGTGTGAACAGAGGGGCTGTTCGCACACTAGCCTAGAGGATACGGACACTCCTCTAAAAAATGCTTAAAGACTACCTTCACATTGCTCCCTTCCTTGCAGCTGCTTTGTCAGGCGGTGCTTCGCATACTTAAAAGCCCCAACAGCCCTATTGATTTTTGATTGTTTGCTTTTCTCAATCTCAGTCTCTTTTTCTCTCTCTGACATTCTCTGCTCCTGACGCGCTTTCCTTTAAAGAAGATACTGTATGTTTGCATTCTTTTAATTGTGAGACGGAACTGTCATCTCTGTCTTCTCATGGAGCACAGTTTAAACTTTTGAAAAAGAGACAAATGTTAGTTTGCAGTGTTTTAAAGTCCCTGTCTCTACAACCTCCTGTGTTTCTGTGCAAATCTGTGACCCAAGCGTGTCAATATAAAAATAACCATATAAACATATGATGTTTACTTCGCGGATTTTCACCTTCATGTCTAGAGGGCTCTAATAATGTTAAAAAACGTATTTAGAAAGTCATAAACAGGTTTTCTATGCTCTAACTGCAAAAATGTTTGATTTATAAATAAAGAATCCTATTTCGTGGAAATTTATATCGCGGTAGAGTCTGGAACTGTTTAATCGCGATAAGCGAGGGCCAACTGTACTACTTTTCTCCACTTTGGTAATATCAATTTATTGACATATAGAATTCAATTTAAATTAGTTTCAAGGGTACTTGTCACTGGTGGAAACCTAGTATGTAGTATTTTTGGGTTTACTTGACTTTCAAGTAACAATACTTACAAATACAGTGTTTAATATTAAACTATTTCCTTTTCTAAAATACTGTCAGCCAATATGGGCTCAAATGAGCAACCTAAATCTGGATAAAGCATTTTTTGTATTGGAATATCTGCCCCTTTCAAATGGAATGCAGAAGCAAAGCACTTTCTAGACACAAAAAATAAAGTGCAGTCCATCCAGCAACATAACTAAACCTTCATTATCTATGAGATTTGAAGCTGTTAGCAGTCTTGAACACAAACTTGACAATATTTGTTCTAGTCGACTTGTCTTCATTTGTGCACTTGCACAAAAAAAAAATACTAATAATAATAAAATAAAATAAATTTAAGCTCTCGGGCTGCTCACTGGACTCGATGCCCACTGCACTGGCCAATGTCTATGTGCCTGTTTTGTTTTATGTACTTGTATTGTAGACATTATTAGTATGTCTCTTAACATGCAGGCCCCTGGTGGTTTGAGTGGGTGGCCACACTTCATCATCCCTCACTTTCAACACAGGCACTCTATAGTGCTGTGTTCTGAGCACTCTGCTGTACTCCCTCTACACATGACTACACTGCTGCACAGGACTCTAAAGTCATTGTCAACACAGATGTAGTAAGCCTAATATCTAACAACAATAAGCAGAGTTATCTGGATGAAATGGGGAGTCTGTCACACTGGTGTGTTGAGAACAGATTACACCTGATTGTCAGCAAGACAAAGGAGCTGACTGTGGACTTTGGGATAGGCACTATCAACCCCTCAGTATTAACAGCACTCAAGTGGAGGAAGTGGACAAATTGAGATACCCCAGGGCCTCATATAGAACGATGTGCGCAGAATTCACACTAAAACAAGGCACACAGACAAAAGTGGAAATGTGTGTAAGTTAGCATAAAAAAAAATCAAATGCACAAAATGGTGTGTAAGCTAACTTCCTTGCACTTTAGCTCCATAAATCCCGGTCAGCATAAAAATAACGCATGTGCTCATGCCTGCCGCCCAACACCGACTCCTTCCAGAATTATGCCCTTTTTGAATATGCAAATCAATATAAATAGCCCTTTAACACTAGAATTACCAACACCGACGAAAAAACTTGCAAACCCGGCCCACCTTAAATGCGTTTGCACCACTCCGTCAACCTCTGTTGTCTTGTCAATGTGTCGATATGCAAAAGCAGCAAGTAGCCTGCTATCCCATCCTCCCACCGCACAGAAACGGCAAAAACCTCTCCCAGCTCAAGCCTTTTTTATCAGGGAGTGAGGTAGTACCTACAGCTGTATAGGCTAAAAATATTTTGTTATTTGGAACACATGCATTTCATGTGTTTTCCGTATCTACAAAGATCTATGTAAGTGTATGATAACAGGAAATGCAAGAAATGTTGAACACATACCTAAAAGACAAACTTTTTTCCTGTTTTAGTACTAGCGACAAAATTTTGACATGAAGTATATAATGTGTGGAAACTGAAGTCCAAATAGCACTTTCACAAAAGGTTCAAATAACATACATCGTTGTAGTCATTATTTTGGTAGTACAGCGGTAAGAGCTGCTGACTCCTATTCAAAAGGTCGCAGGTCCTGTGTCCCATAATAAACATTTTGAGTAGTGAGCTGCTCTTATTGTTAATATTATTCAATAAAAACATACATTTATTTTGAATCTGTAACAGCCGGTGTAAATGTAAGGTACTCGTAAAAGGTTTGCATTTTTTTTTTTTTTATTCAGTTTTATTCTATCAGTCATGTTCACGCTACCCCTGATCTGACACTGCTGTTTTCAAATAAAGATGTGCTATAACAGAGGTGAACTCAGATGAGGACAAGGGTTCTACACCGGAGAAAGAGAACAGAAGCACTCCCCACAAGAAACGTCTACTCACATATACGAACAACACAGCTGCACCAGGTGTAAAGGCGAAAGGTGGCACCGTTTAGATGCAGGACGAGGTCTGGCCCACACCTGTCCTTCAATGAATGTGATTTATTCTAAAACCTGACTCAAACTTGACAAGAACAGAATGTTTATTCAAGTAATTATTTATCTGCGGAATTACTGCCATTTCTAGAATTTTGTTTAAAAAAAAGCAAGTTACATATTGGTCTAGTTGAGATTATTTTTCATGAGCTGGGTTTGACAACAGCAGTCTTAAAACAGTCAGGAAAGACTGAGTTCACTATCTCAAGTACACCATAATTTAGGACAACAGAGACTTCTTTGAAAAAGCCATTTGGTATTGGGTCAATAACATAGGTGGTAGGTTTCAGTTGAGAAATTTTCTACGTAGTTTGGGTAGATCTATTCTGATGAAATCATTTAAATTACTAAAATTGGAATATTGGTGTTCAGTCAGATTAATTTTGAGAGGGTGTACTAAATTATTAGTAATGTCATTAATTTTGTCTTTAAAAAATATAGTGAAAGCCTCACAAGTTTCGCTATTAGTTTTTAGGAGGCATTCCATTGAGTGAGCTGGGTTTAGAAGTCGATCAATAGTTGACAATAAAAATCTTGCTTTACCAGCGTTATCATTTATTATTTTAGAGAAATAGGACTACCTCTCAAGGTGGATAACACTATATTCAGTTATTTAAGCATTCAATACTTCATACTGGACTATCAATTCAGTTTTTCATAATTTTCCATTACCATCATAGTGGGGAGCTGTAAACGATCCATTTTATGTTGCACTGTTATACAGGAAATATGAAAAGTATATAACATTTGAAGTATGCATCATGGTATTGTTTTCTACTTTTAATATAATACATTGAAATAACATTGTATATCAAAATATCATAAAAAAGTACAAAAATTAAAACAAACGACTAGCACCAATGGTATTTGTTCAGCAAAAAAGAAGATATGCACATGGACAGTTTCTTCAGAACTCTTGTGAGAACCAATTAGTAAATAAAGGTGTGCTGCATGAAAGTATAAAAGTCTCACATATTACAAAGGCTAAATGCAGAAAAGTGATAACATTTTTAAAAGGAAGCTTCAACTTTTGGAAAAGCAATACATTATTCTCCATATTAGAAAGGATGATTACTACATATTTTGGAGGGAGATGAAATATTATCAAAAATAAGGAAAGCTTACAAAAACAACTGGTATACAGTCATTGATGCCTCAAATATCAGCTGGCAGAGATGCATTTTAGTGACATACCACAAAAAGTATGAAAGAATGTTTGAATTCAAGTTCAGCACTGTAAAGCAACATTAGCTGTGATTTATTTCTCCTTGCATATTCCTCACATTGAAACCGCTCTAACTAAAATCTGGGTAAGGTAAAAAAAACTGATTATTTTTTCTTCTAACTAAAATGAAAACACTAATAAAGGTTCTACACCAATGCTAAATATTAAATTATTTCTTTAAAAAAAATGTTCCAGTAAAGAATGATTTTTGTTGAATGTTTAATGATAGTATAAGAATGGTTTATTTCTTTATTGTATTCAACAGTAGAAAATTGCAGTGATCTTTCAGATACCTTCTTAAACACTGTATCTGATATGCCTTTCAAAACTCAAAATGTTTAAACGTTGCTTGTTTAAAAGTCAAATATTCAATTAGCTTACCAGGTAAAACATGTTACATGTTACATACATCATTTTCCAGAGTTGTTTGTTTCAGTCTAATCAATAAATTTAGGTAGCTGATACGAAACTGAAAAAATTATGAGGCAGGAGCCATACCATGTTGGAGTGTGGCTGTAGCACCAGTCGAGCCTGTTTCCTCCTCTGTTTTCTGTAATAGTTTTCAAATATGTTTCTTGCACCCTAAGGGAAGATCAAATAAAGATATTAAAGCAGAACTTAGTTCTTTTTAGGAAGAAAGAATCAAATCTCTGCTCACATCGTTTACAGTGTTCAGAGCTAGGCTCTCATCATCAGAGTTCCCTGCCAAGATTTCACTTCATCGAAGTAGACATCAAAAGACCTCAGCTAGTAATTCAACAGCCATGCGAGATGAAGATGAAATTAAAAAGCAAATGCTTTAGTAAATGTGATGTGATGTCTGGGCAAAGGAATATATAAAACTAATGCGAATAATGTATAAAGGGATATGGAATATAAAGGAAATAATAATAATAAGCTATCACACAAATTATAGTCCTTGATTTAAATCGACTAAATTAAATGTTTATATTGAATATTAAGTACACAAAATTAATATTTTAAATATTTTTAAGACCAAATATACATTGAAGAATTAAAACTATATTGTTAATAATAACCGTAAGTTATTTTTACAATCCCCCTTTGATATCCAGGAACTTAAAATATATGCAAAAAGTACTGTTTATAAACCAGAATCAAATACTGTACTTCACAATTCACACATATTATGGAAGTTAAACCTCCACAGAATAGCTCTTCAGTGTTTAATGTGAATAACACCACAACTTGGTAATTTGTATTCATTTTCACTTCAAAATGTCTAAGAAAGGATTTTCATATTTGTTTGTACAAAAATAGACTTCAATATAGGAGAACCACATCAAAATTTAACTTTGACATTAAAATGTGCTATTCAGCAAAGAGTGTTGATCTTATGAGAAGTCCCGTGTGACTCCACCCCTTTCCAACAAAAACAGACAGGCATACAGCATACTACAAAGTGAACATGAATAATGCACCTGGGGCTTTTCACAGCGCCAGCATAGTATCTCTGGCAGCCAGGGAACCTTTCTTGCTATGTTTCTACCGTCTTATCACAGGTTTTACTGCTTAGGTCTCATCTGCACAATCACTTTCTAAACAGCACAAGCAAGCACATTGATTAGAGTATCAAGCAGACCTGGTGACTTTATTTTAGTCCAGTCATTCCATTATACCGATAAACAAATAAATCTATTTTCAACTTCTAGTCTCCAGTTACATGAAACAGTCAGCACTATCACAACCCCAATGACACTGCAACCTAAACTTCAAAAAGTCAAACCTTCCTAAAATTAACCCAAATTTGGCAAATAACTTTAAAATACTGCCTTACAAGAGAAGATAAAGTAGAAAATGAGAATAGCCGGCAAAAATAGGTGAATGCATCTTTTAGTTAGCATGATGACCTAAGTAAATGAATGTTTTACTCTAAACCTCTAAATGTGCTATATCCTACAGGTGTAATTTATACTTTTAACACTTGGTGGTGTGCAGCATGGTGGCAAGTGTTTACTGCTGCTGAAGACTTACAGTGGGTACGGAAAGTATTTAGACCCCCTTCAATTTTTCACTCTTTGTTATATTGCAGCCATTTGCTATAATCATTTAAATTATTTTTTTCCTCATTAATGTACACACAGCACCCCATATTGACAGACAAAAAAAAGAATTTTTGAAATTGTTGCAGATTTATTAAAAAAGAAAAACTGAAATATCACATGGTCCTAAGTATTCAGACCCTTTGCTCAGTATTTAGTAGAAGCACCCTTTTGAGCTAATACAGCCATGAGTCTTCTTGGGAAAGATGCAACAAGTTTTTCACACCTGGATTTGGGGATCGTCTGCCATTCCTCCTTGCAGATCCTCTCCAGTTCTGTCAGGTTGGATGGTAAACGTTGGTGGACAGCCATTTTAGGTCTCTCCAGAGATGCTCAATTGGGTTTAAGTCAGGGCTCTGGCTGGGCCATTCAAGAACAGTCACAGAGTTGTTGTGAAGACACTCCTTCGTTATTTTAGCTGTGTGCTTAGGGTCATTGTCTGGTTGGAAGGTAAACCTTCGGCCCAGTCTGACAACCAGGCACTGTTCGTCACTTGTCCAATACAGTCCCCACAGTGAAGCATTGCAGTGGCAGCATCATGCTGTGGGGGTGTTTTTCAGCTGCAGGGACAGGACGACTGGTTGCAATCGAGGGAAAGATGAATGCGGCCAAGTACAGGGATATCCTGGACAAAAACCTTCTCCAGAGCGCTAAGGACCTCAGACTGGGCCGAAGACTTGTTGCATCTTTCCCAAGACAACTCATGGCTGTATGAGCCCAAAAAGGTGCTTCTACTAAATACTGAGCAAAGGATCTGAATACTTAGGACCATGTGATATTTCAGTTTTTCTTTTTTAATAAATCTGCAACAATTTCAAAAATTCTTTTTTTGTCTGTCAATATGGGGTGCTGTGTGTACATTAATGAGGAAAAAAATTAATTTAAATGATTTTAGCAAATGGCTGCAATATAACAAAGAGTGAAAAATTGAAGGGGGTCGAATACTTTCCGTACCCACTGTAACCAGCATCCTCAGTTAAACATTTATAGCTCTAAAAATAAAAAGGCATGCCTCATCCTAGGTTTAGAGTAAATACATTAACAATCTGACAAAGAACTCAGTTCAAAATGAAACATTAAAACAGTAATAGGCTTTCAACATCTGAAATAAGAATTAGAATCAGCAGAAGCTACTTTTGTATTC
Organism: Polypterus senegalus; assembly: GCF_016835505.1. Classification (NCBI taxonomy): domain Eukaryota; kingdom Metazoa; phylum Chordata; class Cladistia; order Polypteriformes; family Polypteridae; genus Polypterus; species Polypterus senegalus. Next base: position 211,019,197 of record NC_053157.1, read on the forward strand.
TTTTTCCACCAATGCTTTTATCACTGTCCCACTGAAATGTTTGCTTTATCTATGTTTATTTGCAGTAGTACGGCAACTGTTTTTGAGTAGTGTTCTACGCAAAACAGTTCTCATTCTCAAATAAGAGTTTAATATTAACGAGCAACTGGCATACATTTTGCTGGTATTAAAATAGAAAAGTGTGAATTTCAAACCACATTATTTCTTAGTTTAAAGGAATGTAATAAGCATCCTTATTTAGTTATGCAGTGTGTTAATACAAGGTGGTCCAGATCTAATTATGCAGATCCACATCATCTGGATGACTTTGATTTATGCGGGGACGATTCCAGTTCGGCGTGAAGGCAATTCTTCATGTCGTCAGTTTACACACTTCTCGATGGTCCGGGATTTTTCGGGTGATTTTCTATGTAATAAACTTAAGTTATAGTGTAATGAAAATTGCATAATTAGATCTGGACCCCCCTATATTAGGCCACTACAATAACAGCTCCTATTTCCACTTCAGTCTCCAGTTTATTTACTTTTAGGATGCGCTGGTTGTTTAAAAAAAAAATTAATAAATTTTGAAAGCAAAAAATCAGCTTCCACAGAAATCCTCACTGGGATATTTTTACAATGTGATCTCAGATATTTACAAGTTGCTTGAATTAGTTCAGTTTTAATAAAATAAAATTTATAAGGGTTATTCAAACTTTAAACTGCTAGCTCTGATGTTACACAGTGTTATAACCTTGTGTTTGCTTTCCAATTTGGAATATTTTTGAGAAAAGGTCACTGGGGTTCTCCCTGAACAAACATAATGTCATATTCCAAAGAAGTTACATTGGTGACATTAAATTGCTCCCATGTTAGTGGGTATGCCATCTTAATGACTGATTTTTCAGTTAGCTCCTGCTTTCAATTCCATACTGTAAGATCTCCGAATCTTATTTGTATTTGAAAAACAAGAAAATTATAGAATCAATAAATACACTTTTTGTTATGAAACTTAAGAGTGGGTGTAACTGTGTATCCACACATGAATTTGCAACGGAGGATACAATTATAAAAAAAAACTATAAAAAATATTATAAAACGATATTCAATGTTTCACCATTTTAATGAAGACTGAGGCAGCAGTTACATCAACTAATAATAAACTCTGAAACAAAAACAACGTTTTTACTTGACGAAATGTTAATGAGCTTCTACAGTTGCATTTTTGTGTACTTGTTTTTCTGAACTTCAAGAATTGGAAATTTGTTAACCTATCTTCCTCTGGACAGAAAACTATATTATCACTGAGAAACAAAATATATTTTCTCTTACATTTTACATTTAAACTTATTTCTAAATATTTCCTATTTAAGGAAATTGTGAATATAAAAATCTCTCCATTATTAGATGTGCAAAACAATTTTAATGCAACAGCAGCATATCTGGTTCTACAGTCACATTTTTCCACAAAACAGCATAAAGAAAAGTAAGATCTCTTTCTATTTGTCCACTGTATCATTGTACAAATAAACTACTTTTAACTTGGCATATTTTTGTAATTAATACAAATACCTAAACAAATGTGAAATGTTTGGAATGGCAAAGTTAGTGGATTTATAACTTATGTTTAGTTTTGTGTCACTTTCATACTTTAACTTACCAAAGCGACTTATTAAAAACGTGCTTTATAAAGCAAAGACAGGGTAATTCACAACATACACTGGATTCAGATCCCTTCACTTTTTCCTCAAATTTTGCAGCTTTATGCTAAAATCATTTAAATTAATTTTCTCACTACCTCAAGCAACAATCAATAACCCTGAATGACAAAGCTAAAAATAAAAAAACAGAATTTTATATTTTTTTTAAATTTAGCAAAAATAAAAAACTGAAGTATCACACTGAGACAAGTATTCAGACACTTTACTCAGTACTTAGCTGAGGTACATTTGGCAGGAATTCTAGCCTGGAGTCTTCTTTAGTATGACGTGACAAACTTGGTTTGAGCTATTCTTTTGCCATTGTTCTCTACAGATCCCCTCAAACTCTGGCAAGCTAAATGGAGACCTTCAGTGGAAAGCTATTTTTAGGTCTCTACAGAGATGTTTGAGTGGGTTCAAGTTTAGATACCAGCATGGCAACTCAGAAACATTATTAGAGATGTCCCTGAGCCACTGCTGTGTTTTCTTTGGCTTGTGCTTAGGATCACTGTCTTAAGCCCAGTTTGAGGTCCAGAGCACCATGAAGTTCTGGGTTTTCATTAAAAGATACTTCTGTACTTTGCACCCTTCAGCTTTCCCTCAACGATGTCAATACTCGCAGTCACTGTCGCTGAAAAACAACCCTTAAAAACATGATGCTGCCATAAGCTTCCTTCCCGGTAGGAATAGTATTGGACAGGTGGTGAACATTGCCTGGTTTCCTGCATACATGACGCTAATACTTGTTTCATCAAACCAGGGAATTTTTTTTGACAGTCTGAGAGTCCTTCTGTTGGCTTTTTGCAGAAGTCAAAGGGGCTTACATGTGTCTTTTACTGAAGGGATGCATGTCTATCTGGCAACTCTGTCACAAAGTCCAGATTGGTGGAATGTTTCAGTGATGGATGTCCTTCTGGAAGTTTCTCCCATAGCCACAGTGAGTTTCTGGAGCTTGGCAAAGTTGACAACTAGGTTTCTTGGTCCCCTCTCCCTTATCACCACCTTTCCTCCACAGTTGCTCAGTTTTGCCAGGTAGCCAGTTCCAGGAAGAGTTTTGATTGTTCCATACTTCTTTCCTTTATATATTATATGGAAACCAAGAATAATAAAGTGCTCATAATTGGTGATTCCATAGTGCGGAATGTTTCCAAACTATGTTAAACAAGCAGTTAATGTTAAGTGCCTTGCAGAGGCCAAAATTTCTGGCATAGAGGCCGCATTGGACCGTGTCGCCACCAATGAAGTATCTACCTTATTGCTGCATGTCGGCACTAATGATATTTATTTACAGCAATCTGAGGTATTAAAGCAGAAATTCATCTCTCTATGCACCAAAGCTAAAAGAAAATGTCAGAATTTAATTGTATCTGGTCCCTTACCAAGATTGTATAGAGGGGATGTGATTTATAGCAGATTGCATTCCCTTTCACTGCTGGCTAGAAACCTGGTGTGCAAATAAAAGCATAGTGTTTGTGAACAATTGGGATGATTTTTGGGAAAGGCCTGGATTTTTCAGAAGAGATGGTCTTCATCCTAACTGGAGGGGATCTTATGTATTATCCCAAAATATGGCAGCAAAACTGCCTGGCTGACCGATTAGAGCACCATCCAGGCGGCAGTCAAGTGATCTTAAATCACAGGCGGTTGTTTATCCCACCTGTTATTTTCCTGAAGCTGTTACCCATAATCCCTGTTGTGGGGCATCCAGTAAATTTAGTCTTGATACAAACCTTAAATTAATTGATAACCAAAAAATAAGGTGTATAATTAGACCAAGGGATAAAACCAGACCCTCCACCAGGGGCATCTGTAATAGAAATTTACTTCAAATTAAAACAAAAAATATATCACCAGTTCAGAAAGAACCATGCAGTTTTAAATGCTGTTTATTGAACATTCGCTCTCTTGGCACTAAAGCTGTTTTGGTAAATGATATTATATTAAGTACAAAATCTGATCTGTGTCTTCTCACTGAAACCTGGCTTAGTAAATATGACACTGTTCCCCTAGCTGAGGCGTCACCAGATGGATACTGTTCCTTCATAAGTCTAGAGATTCTGGTCGAGGAGGAGGCCTTGGAATAATTCATTGTAATAAAATTCAAATCACTTCTAAAAATTTAGGCAACTTTACATCCTTTGAGGCATTCATTTTAAATATTAAAACAGATTCCAACACAATTATAGTGCTAGTCTACAGACCACCAGGGCCATATTCATTGTTCATGACTGAATTTAGCAACCTTCTGTCTGATTTGGCTATAAATTATGATCACGTAGTTCTGATGGGGATTTTAATGTACACATTGATGTGGAAACTGACACTTTTAGCAAATGTTTTACTTATTTGTTAAATTCAGTAGGATTTTGTCAGATTGTCAAAGGTCCAACTCATAATCATAACCACACATTAGATTTAATTATAACTTACAAAGTTGAAATTCAAAATTTAAATATTACTCCATTAAATGAAGTTATTTCCGATCACTTCTTAATTACGTTTGATTTAGTTCTGCCCTTGCCAATGCATTCACAGATTAAAACAAAGACAGTGCAACATCTAGATTGTAATTCTGCTTCAGAATTTATAGATACCTTGAGTAAGTCGAGTGTAATTGTGGAAAACCATTTAGATCAGTTAACATCAAATGTAAACGTGGAAAACAATTTAGATCAGCTAACATCACATTATAATGTGACCTTGAGAGATGCTCTGGACACAGTGGCTCCCCTTAAAACAAAAGTGATCAAAGCACATAGAAACTCTCCCTGGTTTAATGAAAACACTCGAGCTCTTAAATTAGAGTGTCGAAAACTGGAGCGCAGATGGAGAACAACAAAGCTACATGTCTTTCAAATTGCATGGACAGAGAGTGTTAATAAATATAAAAAAGCCCTCTTTAAAGCTCACTCAGAATACTATTCTACATTAATAGATAGCAATAATAAAAATCCTCGGGTACTGTTTAGAACAGTGACTAAATTAACAAATGGGAATTCAGATCAACAGTGCAAAATACCAACAGATATTAGCAGTACAGACTTTATGAACTTCTTCAATGAGAAATTTAAAAATATAAGATCCCACATCTCTGCATCACAGTACAAACCAAATACTAGCTTAGCAGACCCTTTCTCACATTGCATTCTTTTAACATATAAAGCATTAAATGGCCAAGGTCCGACTTACTTGTCTGAACTTATCATGACTTACAAACCTGAGCGCACATTAAGATCTCAAGATGCCGGTCTGCTTATAATTCCAAGGATTAATAAAATAACAGTGGAAGGTCGAGCTATTAGTTACAGGGCCCCTAAACTGTGGAATCGTCTTCCTGCCTCAATAAGAGATGCCCCTTCGGTCTCTGCTTGTAAATCCTGGCTGAAGACTCACTACTTCAGTTTAGCATATCCTGAATAGAGCTGCTGATTAACTGTACAGACTGCATCTCTGTTGTTAGTTATTAGCACTAAAACATAAGTAACATGATAGTAATAATTTGTTACTAACCCTCACCTATTCTGTTTCTCTTCTCGGTACTCAAATGTGGCACTTGTTGCCATGGCCCACCTGCCAAGTTGTTTTGTCTGCCTAAGGAAAAGTCATCCCTGATGGAGGATTGCAGGGATTGTGGGGTAGAGGGGTCCTTTCATCGGATTGGCTGGCCCAGCACTGGCCAAATGGGGGAGTCAGCTTAATGGCTGAGGCCTCCAGGACTCCAAACAAATTCAAATCATATTATGTGAAATCATCTACTGTTAAATTCTGTTTTGTACTTGTAAAATGTTTATTTTTATACTGTATTGAGGATTTGTTCTGTTCTGTGTATTGTATTGTATTGACCCCCTTCTTTTTGACACCCACTGCACGCCCAACCTACCTGGAAAGGGGTCTCTCTTTGAACTGCCTTTACCAAGGTTAAAGCTACATTTTGACCAAATATGGAATATGCCGGAATGTGCAATAATAGGTAGTACTGCTTTATGGGCCCTCTACATGTCAACTTGATGATATTTTACGAAGTGTGAACAACAGGAATGGACAGGCTTTTTTGATCTGAATTGCTTGTAACTGTCCAATATTTCTCCATTGTATAATCTTATTTCACAAGACTCTACAACTGTTGCATAATCTAAATTATTTATTCATTTACTTCTCTTTAGTTCATACTGTAAATGTAAAAAAAACTGCAATGTCTTTAATGGAAATACAATAAAAGAAGTGGTCTGAGAACTGGCACTCCCAAAGGTAAATACTAGAAATATACAAAACATTTATAAAATTTCATAAATCAGCTTGAAAACTAAATACTTATATGCTGCAATAAGCAAACATACTCAATAAAAGTCTATTTTTTGTTTATTTGCATAATGAGAGATCTTAACAGAAATACAAAATATTATATATTAATATAAATTGTATATATATATATAAAATTGTATATTATTTATTAATAAAAATAATAATATATTAATTATATATAAATTAATATATAAATACAAAATATTTATTATACATAATCCTCCTTTCATGCAAACATTAAAATCAATCCATGAATCTTTTGATTCTACTTCAAAACATGTCCTCCTTACAAGCATGCTCTCATCAGTTATATCTCTATTTCACCATTCAAACTGGAAAGGAAGCCACATGTTTTTTTTGTCTGCAAACAATTATCTAAATAGTGAAATTAACTGTCAAAGCTGATAAAGGCTTATTGAATAACCAACAGTGCTCCTTGTGAGTTTATCGAGGGACATGAGCAGATGTGAGGCATCACCAGGAAAGACTGCAGATAGATAGATAGATAGATACTTTATTAATCCCAAGGGGAAATTCACATAATCCAGCAGCAGTATATGCCATCAAGTCGGTACTGATGTGCTTTGGTCATGGGCATGAGGCTAATACATGCAATTCTGGTATAGCCCAAAATTTCTACAAGCATTTGCAAAGACATGCTATCCTTCAAAAAACTCTAAAAAAATTTTAATGGTTAAACACTTTAAAAAAATATATGCCTTGAAGGAGAAAGGTTTGAAGAGTGTAGTGAGGAAACTTTTGACCACTTGATCCTGGTAGAGTGCCTTGGTGTCTCTCACTTGAAGTGGACACTGATTTTTTGTGTTGTTTTAGTTTGCTCTAAATACATCACTTTTTCTTTCCTGGCTCATTAGTTACAGTGGTTTATTATCACTTTGCCCTAGAAACTGTTATGAAAATCATCCATCCTATATGATCCTCAAAGTGGGTCTACTTGGCTGCTAGATGGAGTTACTTAAAAGGCTAGTAATCCAGTACAAGACAGTTTTCCAGCATTTGCAGGTAGCCAGATTCAAAAACATGGATGGCAGATAAAGCAGGGCTCCTAGTTCACTTGGTACTGCAAGATAAGCTAAGCCTTCCCTTTTACCAAGTGTAAAGGAAGCAAAGGAAAGAAGCTGTTTTCTCAGTTGGTTTTAGAGAGGAAAACAACTGATAAAATATGTATTAGACTACAATGTGAACTTAACCAAAACACTTGAGGAAAGTTCAAGTGTTTGAAAGGTAGGAAATGCAAATGATGCAAAGTTCACCACATGCTAAGTAAATATGAAACTATTTACACATATTAGCTTCTGTAAAAGTTAAGAGATCAATGTACAATTGTCAAATCCAAGTCATTTTCTCATTTAGCAAAAAAAAAAATAAAATAAAAGTAAGTTTTAATAATTCCTCAGTTATTGTTGCTACTGTACTTTTTCTCCATGTTTGTGCAGATTTCCTTCCGTATCCCAAAGTTACAAATGTTGGGTTACATTAGGTCTCTAAATTGGTTAGGTTTGAGGAAGTGAGGGATTTAACATAATTACATCATGGAATTAACTAGTACTGCATCCATTATTGGTTTCATCCTCAAGCACAATACAACAAGGATACACTCTGTCCCTCCATTAACTAAATATCTGTATTAAGTGGACTTGATAATGAAAATGATGGATTAAATTAAATAAGGTGTGTAGTTAGTATTAACCACATATATAAAATATGAATCAATTTCCTCTAAAGTCATTTATCATTAACATCATTAAAAATTGCTTTTTTCATACATCTTATTAAAAAAGGCATTATTGCATTTCTACTTGCCTTCTATTATTAATTTCTTCTTGGCAAACAGAAGATTTTTCACTGATATTATAAGAATATTTAATCCGTCAAAGAAATACACTAATCTCAAACACATTATAAATGACGGTTCAAATACAGAGGAGAAGACACATGGGGAAATCAAATGTGAAGAGTGGCAATTTCCTTATTTTAGGCAATTTTTTTTTTCATCTCAGAGATTTGCCTAAAGTATGGCAGAAATCACTCAGTAACTGCTTTAAATAAATATTATAGGTGTAATTTTTGGCTTATGTACTAGGTAAGGGTACTTCTTTGAATTCAATAAAACATTTCAAAACAAGTCACTTGCAAATTATTTTTTTTATGAATTTCTTTTCACAAGAATTAAGTACAAAATAGTAATATTCCATGTTTGGTGTCTTCTTATCCTAGCATTACTAATGAAATATGTATACTTACAGCCAGAAGCATGCAATTTAAAGCCAAAGAGCATACAAAAAAAACAAATGAACCTGATTTAAAAGCTAGTAAAATATGCAAAATCACTTAACAAAAACTGGAAAAATGCCAATTGTAGCAAAGCTGTTCCGTCTTCCAAGAAACAATTAATTTGTAGAATTCAAACAGAAGTATGAGATAAAACAACATGGTTGAAAGTAAAATCCATAATCAAGGCATCATGACCACTGTCTTGAGCTCAGGAACTTTAATAAATAATATTTAGCTATTGAAGCTTCTGAAAGAGGTTCACAGGTGCCGTAATTTTACACCTCATTACTTAAAATGCCTTAACTGTTACCCTTTACTGATAAACTCAGTAAAAAACAAAAACAGTAAGAAAGACAAACTATAAACAGATTAATAATAAAACTTATCTTTGAGCATTTTCAGCTTTCCATAATCTTTGGGGTAAACCAACGGTCATACACTAAACAACAACAATAATAAGGACAAGCATTCAAAACACTTTTTTTATTTTCTCAGAGTCACCAACAGTTCATACTGACCTATGCCTTCTTGACCTCTCCAATATAAACAGATGCTATCACAAAGTAATGATTCTATATTCCAGCCTTCAACCCAGGTTCACGCCTTTTAAACAGACTGTTCTTTCCACTTGCTTTTGATAAAAAAATAAATCCTTTAAAGTACAATCAAATTTGGAAACATTTTTTTAAAGAGAGGAAAATTAAGCTGTAAAAAGAGCAGTGAAAGGATGTGAAACATTTTTCCGTTTCAACCAATCACTTCAGCACTTGAAACAAATAATTACGAAGACAGAAGCCTTTTGACTTGGCTAGACTACACAGAAATATTTGGGAATGTGCCCACTGCCACTTCTTACCCTACAAAGTGTAACTACATGAATAAAACCTACTCAACAAAAGGTGCAATAAAGTTCAATCAATATTGCCCAGTTTTTGTATTATGATAAAGTTATATCTAATCACAAAAGCACATTCATTCAAAATGAACAACCTAGACTAAAATGTTAGGTGAAAAAAGTATATTTAGATGAGTCTATGCTATCTGGTTAAAGCCATAAAGCAAAAAATGTTTAACAGGTGCCCATTTACCTGCACAGTATATATATGTAAACATCGGTACACTGGAGAAAAGTCTACCAGATCCTGGGCAGCAAGTACCTGAAAAAGAAAAACAACATAAAAGATAAGTGACATGTGGCAAGATTTTAATAGAACTAGTTCAACGACAGTGCCACTTTGCAGCTGACCTTACTCCATTTCAATCAACTATTCCTCACCACAAAAAGGATGTAATCCAAATTTATATATAATTGTTATAAATTGTTCATTCACTCACTCCTCAACAAAACACTATTTTCTATTTTAGCACCTAGGGCAATAGCTCTCCGCTAAGAAATGTATGCCAATATATAGGGATAGAAATCCAGCATGCAACAGAAAATCTAAATACACCAAAATCTCAACAAAGCCTTAATAAATTTGAATGAAATTTAGTAACATTATAGAAAAAACAAAAATAGCTGACAAATGCTTTTTTTTATTTGTCGATATTTATTAATATAATCCTAACTTAATTGGTATGCACTCCACTGAGAATATGCTTTATGCCAGGGGTCTCAAACTCAGCTGGATATACGGGCCACACATAGAAAAAACTGCTAGTCATACATCTGAATGATCTGACACTGTCATTCATCATCGTAATAATCTGCTTTGGACCCTGAAGCCTCAAGTTGAGTGCGTTGGTGTTCCATGACATCTGTAAGAACACTAAATCTGACAGAAAGACAGATCAAAAAGTTGGCAAACGTCTTTATCTTTCAATGCCATAAAAAGCGCTAACTCCTGCATTAAAGTAAAAATTCTCTTCAACACATTTTCCCTGACTCAACCATCGGCACTTCGGTATGATACAGCAAGCTCTCCATATTCAGTGTCCATATCACACAAGAATAAAGTGAACTGCCTGTGGTTGAGACCTCTTGCTCGTATAAAATTAACCGTCTTAATAACAATGTCCATAACTTCTTTCATTTGTAGACTTTTGCCACACAGAGCTTCCTGATGCAGAAGTAAAAGGACCAGACAAAGAAACCTGGTTTAATTTTGCTTTCAATAATCCCACAACACCACTGTTTTCAGAACACACTGCTGATGCACTGTCTGCTGCCATGGACACTAGTTTATTTGAGGGTTTTTTAGCATGAACCGCCTTTTTAAGGTCATGCCATAGCATCTCAATTGGATTCAGGTCAGGACTTTGACTAGGCCACTCCTAAGTCTTCATTTTGTTTTTCTTCAGCCATTCAGAGGTGGATTTGCTGGTGTGTTTTGGGTCATTGTCTTGTTGCAGCACCCAAGATCGCTTCAGCTTGAGTTGACGAACAGATGGCCGGACATTCTCCTTCAGGATTTTTTGGTAGACAGTAGAATTCATGGTTCCATCTATCACAGCAAGCCTTCCAGGTCCTGAAGCAGCAAAACAACCCCAGACCATCACACTACCACCACCATATTTTACTGTTGGTATGATGTTCTTTTTCTGAAATGCTGTGTTCCTTTTACGCCAGATGTAACGGGACATTTGCCTTCCAAAAAGTTCAACTTTTGTCTCATCAGTCCACAAGGTATTTTCCCAAAAGTCTTGGTAATCATTGAGATGTTTCTTAGCAAAATTGAGACGAGTCCTAATGTTCTTTTGCTTAACAGTGGTTTGCGTCTTGGAAATCTGCCATGCAGGCCGTTTTGCCCAGTCTCTTTCTTATGGTGGAGTCGTGAACACTGACCTTAATTGAGGCAAGTGAGGCCAGCAGTTCTTTAGACGTTGTCCTGGGGTCTTTTGTGACCTCTCGCATGAGTCGTCTCTGCGCTCTTGGGGTAATTTTGGTTGGCCGGCCACTCCTGGGAAGGTTCACCACTGTTCCATGTTTTTGCCATTTGAGGATAATGGCTCTCACTGTGGTTCGCTGGAGTTCCAAAGCTTTAGAAATGGCTTTATAACCTTTACCAGACTGATAGATCTCAATTACTTCTGTTCTCATTTGTTCCTGAATTTCTTTGGATCTTGGCATGATGTCTAGCTTTTGAGGTGCTTTTTGGTCTACTTCTCTGTGTCAGGCAGCTCCTATTTAAGTGATTTCTTGATTGAAACAGGTGTGGCAGTAATCAGGCCTGGGGGTGGCTACGGAAATTGAACTCAGGTGTGATACACCACAGTTAGGTTTTTAACAAGGGGCAATTACTTTTCACACAGGGCCATGTAGGTTTGGATTTTTTTCTCCCTAAATAATAAAAAACATCATTTAAAACCTGCATTTTGTGTTTACTTGTGTTATATTTGACTAATGGTTAAATGTGTTTGATGATCAGAAACATTTTGTGTGACAAACATGCAAAAGAATAAGAAATCAGGAAGGGGGCAAATAGTTTTTCACACCACTGTATGTCAATCAGTGGCAGGCAGTCAAACCCTTAGCAAGGCAGCTGAAGTCAAATACAAAATTTTCACAACTGAAGTTTATCTGGGAATGATGTGTCTGGAATTCTGTAGGAAAATAATATATCATTATATTAAATACATGCATTTCATGTGTGTTCCATGTCTACAACGAACTGTGTAAATATAGGATGACAGGAAATGTGAGGCAAGAAATGTTGAACACATACCTAAACAGAAATTTTCTTATATATGTTCTAGTAAATGACAAAATGTTGACATGAAATGTGTAATGTGTGAAGACTGAACTCAAAATATCAAACAATTTCACAAAAGGTATAACTAAACAAGTGTGTTTTCATTCAAGAGTAAAACCACAGAAAAATAAACTGCTCAATTTACACAGGCTTCAGGGATTCTAGTGTTAATTGATCTATTGTAGGAATGTTTTACTCATCGACAGCTGTATATAGCATGTTCATTATTTAGCAGCTCCAATTCCCTATACCATTACTTGACTGATACCTTTGTCTGAGGTTACTTAAAAGATTTGAAATAAAATTGGTTGCATTTTGTTTTGCTTTCCCAGATGGAGAGCAGGCTGGTGATATAGTGTCAGTAGCAAGATTTAAACCCAGAACCTCAGTGTTTGAAGTCATATGTCCTAAGCCTTTACCACTACACCACACTGCCGGCCAATTATATTAGCCATTGATTGAAAAAACTGCAAATACTATATACAGAAAAGTACTTGGTTACATAGTACTTCTGACACACCGATATTGTCTCATGAAGTTTCCTGGGCGAAGCTGCTTAACACAGCTATTTTTTTATATAGTAAAGTATTCCAGAGATACAGATGGAAACATATACAGTGAATAGGAAAAGTCTACACAACCTTGTTAAAATGTCAGGATTTTTTATGCTTTGGGAGGTGCCACAGGAATAAGGGGTAATAGAGCCACATACTGTGGCCACCATGCTCCACTGTAGGTATTGTGTTATTTTGGTGATGTGCTGTATTGTTTTTGCACCAAAAATACTTTTTGCAGTTAAAACCACAAAGTTCAACCTTAGTCTCATTACAGAGTAACACATGGCTTTGGGAGGTTGGATGTATTTTTTATAGAATCTAGCCAGGCTTGGATGTTTTTCTTCGTAAGAAATTACTTTCCATTTTGCTACCCTATCCCATAACCAAGAATAAGAATATAGCAAGTTGTTGTCACACACTTGTAGCAACCAGTACTTGCCAGGAAGTCCTGCAACTTTAATATTGCCACGTGACTCTTGGAAGCTTCCTTGACCAGGTTAATCCATGTCTTCAAATCAATTTTGGAGGGAATATCCTGTTCATGGTAGCGTCACTATGGTGCCACATTTTTTCCATTTGATGATGATAATTGTCCTCACTGTGCTCTATAGTATACAGTCATGGCCGAAATTATCGGCACCCCTGGAATTTTCCCAGAAAATGCACCATTTCTCACAGAAAATTGTTGCAATTATAAATGTTTTGGTAAACACATGTTTATATCCTTTATGTGCATTGGAGCAACACTAAAAAAACAGAGAAAAAAAGCCAAATCTGACATCATTTCACACAAAACTCAAAAACCGGGCTGGACAAAATTATTGGCACCCTCAACTTAATATTTGGTTGCACGCCCTTTGGAAAAAATAACTGAAATCAAGCGCTTCCTATAACCATCAACTAGTTTGTTACACCTCTCAACTGGAAATTCCGACCACTCTTCTTTTGCAAACTGCTCAAGGTCTCTCAGATTTGAAGGGCACCTTCTCCCAACAGCAATTTTGAGATCTGTCCATAAGTGTTCAATCGGACTTAGATCTGGACTCATTGCTGGCCACTTCAGAACTCTCCAGTGCTTTCTCTTGTGGGTCATTGTCCTGCTGGAACACCCATGACCTCTGACGCAGACACAGGTTTCTGACACTGGGCCCTACATTGCGCCCCAATTTCTTTTGGTAGTCTTCAGATTTCATGATGCCTTGCACACAGTCAAGGCATCCAGTGCCAGAGACAGCAAAACATCCCCAAAACATCTTAGAACCTCCACCATGTTTGACTGTAGGTACTGTGTTCTTTTCTTCGTAGGCATCATTCCATTTTCTGTAAACAGCAGAATGATGATCTTTACCAAAATGCTCTACCTTGGTCTCATCTGTCCAGAAGGATTTTGGCATCCTCAAGTATATTTTGGCAAACTCCAGTCTGGCTTTTTTATGTTTCTGTGTCAGCAGTGGGGTCCTCCTGGCTCTCCTGCCATAGTGTTTCATTTGGTTCAGATGTCGACGAATAGTTCGAGCTGAAACTGTTGTACCCTGAGTCTGCAGAACAGCTTGAATATGTTTTGAAGTTGATTGGGGCTGTTTATACACCATTCGGACTTTCCTTCGTTGCAGTCTTTTATCAATTTTTATCTTCCGTCCACGTCCAGGGAGATTAGCTACAGTGCCATGTTTTGTGAACTTCTTGATTATGTTGCACACAGTGGACATAGGAACATGAAGATCTCTGGAGATGGACTTGTAGCCTTGAGATTGTTGATATTTTTCCACAATATTTGTTCTCAAGTTCTCAGACAATTCTCTGCTCTTCATTCTCTTCTCCATGCTTAGTGTGGCACACTCAGACACACAACAGAAAGGTTGAGTCAACTTTTCTCCGTTTTAACTGGCTTCAGGTTTGATTGCTATATTGCCAACACCTTTTTCTTGCCACAGGTGAGTTCAAACGAGCATCATATGCTTGAAATAAAACGATTTACCCACAATTTTGAAAAGGTGCCAATAATTTTGTCTGGATTTCTGTGTGTCATGATGTCAGATTTGGCTTTTTTTCTCTGTTTTTCTGTGTTGTTCCAATGCACATAAAGGAAATAAACATTTGCATACTAAAACATTTGTAATTGCAACAATTTTCTGGGAGAAATAGTGCATTTTCTGGGAAAATTCCAGGGGTGCCGATAATTTCGGCCATGACTGTACCTAATGCCTTGGATATTTTTTTATACTCTGACCTGATCAATACATTTAAACAACCTGTTCATATTTTAAAAGCACTTTGTAGACCTTGGTTTTTACATTAGGAAGCATTCAAAAAGATGTCAGGATAATCCTATATAAACGGCTTGATTTTATATGGAAGCACTGTAATTGATGGCAGGTGTATGCTAACTGCTATTTAGTATTAGACTTAATTGGATTGGTTGATTCTGAACGCAGCCACATTCTTAATTATAATAGGATGTGTACACTTGTGCAACCAGGTTTTTAAAAGTTTTTGATTTAAATTTTTTCATCCTGAAAGTTTATTGATTTTTCATGTTCTTTAAATAGGCTGCAATTTCACAATAAAGGTGGAAAAAGCTCTGACATGATTTGATCTGGGTTTCATTCCTTTTACACAAAAAACACTTTGAACAGTTGTGTAGACTTCATGTATCTCTTGTAACACATAATTCCCCCGTAGAAAGCTTAACCTTATTCCTGACTTATCTAGATATTTTAGCATAATTAGGCAAAACTATATAACTGCTTTATGACAGGTGTAACACTATAGTTTTGTTAATTAAGTGATGAATAAATAATATGAGTAAATAATAGCTACCACCCTTCACTTCCAGCTTACAGAACACAGCTAAGTAAAATGGGATGAACAAAAAAAATGAATGTGTAACAATCATTTCCAAATGAAAACGGGAGAAAATAGATGCAATGCAATTCTTTTGAGTAAACTAATTAAGACTAGCCAACCCGTGGCGTACCATATGCCGCATAATCAGGCCGATTTTTTAATGATTTTTAAGCACAGGGAGAAAATTAACATTTGAAAAATCGGTAATGTAATAAATCAGCAAGAAAAGCAACATTGTAACAATGCATGGAACGAACCAACACACAATCGTCTATGACTGAAAACTGGCGGACCCTCATCGCGCCTCCTCCTGCCAGATGGAGGGATGCGAGTCCACTGCACTCAGGCACGGAGTGTGGAACGGCAGGAGAGGAGAAGGACGTCCACTCAGCTTCCTCCATCATGCTACTCTGCTGATTTCTCGTTCAGTATGCACTGCCCGCTCATGTGCCCACCTCCAACTCGTCACTGGAGTCGCTGTCGTCTTTACACAGTCCAGATGCATCTGTGACTCACTTAGACGTTTCATTGCTCTGTGCGGTTTTGGCAGTTTTTCTATATATAATCCACCAAGACACCCGACCATGGTAGTCGCAAGGTGGGAGGGGAGGTGTGCACAAAGGGTAGGGATGCAACCAGTGGGAGCGTATGAGTCGCACTTAGTGGGAATTCCACGGTTTGCAGCCCGAATAGGGTTCAACGGCTTACCACGCCTCTCTGCGCCTGGTAGACACGCGCTCAATCTCATGCATAATTATTAATTGAATGCTAGCACTTCTGGAAAGACACGGTTGTCTAAAACGGGTTGGTGTGAGAATACAACAGTAAGTGAATGAAAAGAATGAACCCTGGAGAGAGCAAAATACAACACAATAGTGAAGCCACAGCATAACAAACGCCGCATAATTATTTATTGATGGTTGAACACTTCTGGAAAGACACAGTTGTCTAAAAAGGGAGGGTTTGAGGATACAACAGAAAGTGAATGAAAAGATGGAACTCTGCAGAGAGCAACATATAATTGTCCGTGACTGAAGAAGACGCATGTTTGTCGCGGATGCAAATTGCTGTATGTAGCGTGTAAAACAGTTTACTATTGTGCACGCGGTCGTGCTTCGTAACCGAAAACTCGGTTTTTAAAGACTGCTTACTTCATTGTGTTTTAATCTCAGTTGGAAAGGATTGTTTTAAGGAACCCATGGGATACCCATTGCAAACTGTTTTACGCGCTGCATATGGCGATTCACCTCTGCGAGAAACTTGCCTCTATGAACAGTCAAAGTGGCTCGGAGGTGCCAGGAGTTGGTGGGCGTGGCTCCTCCCTGCGTGCGCCATAGGTGTCTTACTTGTCGGTGGCTGAGTGAATCTACGCCCTTTCCGCCGTGCTTTCCATGGTTGTCTTGCCTTAGTAAATTATATATATAGATTATAAGGACAACAGCCAAAGCATATCAATTGCACCTAACATGATGATGTCAGGGAGCTCTGTAATCTCCAAATGAAGTGCTGGCGCATCACATATCTTATATAACCAAGATATTTTCCTATTCCTTATATAAGGGCATTACTCTTTGGCTTTGAAAAAGGAATTACTTGGTTGTTTTACTTTACAGTGTAAAATATTCTCAGAACAAACTGCAGAGTTGTAAGAGCTGCATTAGAAAATCTTTTTCTGCTAATATTTTTAAAGCCTTTTTTAATTTGTAGAGCTTTGCTCTATGACTACTGTATTGTAAAAGCACAGAAAAAAAAAATACAACAGTAAATAGACAAACAACTCACATGCCTTTCCACACTTTGACATTTAAAACACTCCATGGAAGTTTTACATTTTAGTTTGGCAAGCGGTATTTTGTATTTGGACAAAAGCAAAAATTTAACAAGAGATGGTTAAAGGAGTGATGAAAATGTTCAACTCCTAAATAACAAACTGCTGCATTATCATATTCAACTCACATTTCTTTTTTCTGCAAACTTACTGTCTTACCGATATAAATATACTTAAAGAAAAAAAAAGTACTGGGTGTAGTGGTCATACCTCCTTCAAACTCCCAATTTATTGCACTGTTGGTATTAGAAATTAGGAGAACAATAAACCATAAGGTCTAAAAATCAACACTGTACCAAAAAAGGCAAAAAAAGGCAGAAGTGCGAGTATTGTAATATTTATCCATTGTTTCAGTCACTGTCTCAGTGCTTCACTCAAATTAACTAATAAATGTCTGTATGATGGGAGTATTCACTGTATCTGACTGCCTGATCATTCCCTAACCATTAAATTAAGTACTTTATCATATATCTTCTTCATTATTTCCATTAGTGTTTTCCTGGTGAGGAACAAGACAGTAAAAAAAAAAAAAAAAACAAACTCAGGTGGCATGACTCTTCCTTCCTCTCCTCACCAAAGTCTTCAAACACTTCTTGAGGAATACCCTAACTTTCAGTAAAGTCAAGATACAGTATATAATCTTTCCATGATTATATATATTTACATGTCCTGTATCTGCCCCCTTGGCTTTCTCCCAGTGGGCTGGGCCCCATAAATCTCTGAAAGAGGTGAGCAGAAGCATACTAACATAATGCCCAAACCACCTAAATTACCTCCTTTCAAACAATGAAAACCAAAAGCTATTCTCTGAGGTACAAAAAACAGTGTGCAGAAACCTCATTTAATTTTTTCAGCCATTACCAAAAGCTTGCAACCATACATAAGTATGAGAATAAATACCAAATATTAACTCAGTTATTTGCACATTTATAAGAAACATCTAAAGAGCAATTACAAAAACTGCTTCTAGGAATGGAATGACCATAACAACATGACTTTTACAAAAAAAAATATTTATTAAAAGTGTAATTCATTTCTTGTCGGCTTATTAAATATTCTCCACCTATGTTTGCTCCATTTTAACTATTGTTGTTACTTGGATGTTATGTTGTTGTTATTTGGATGAGAGCAATTTTCTCCAATTTTTTCTGTTTGTTTCTTTGTCCAGTGTTGTGTAACTCTTCAAAAAACAGAAAATGTTAGCCAGTGTCACTCTGAGCACTTGATTACACTGAAGTACACAGATGCAGTGCTAAAGCATGTGATAACAGAGGCTGGTTGTCAGTAATCTCAAGTGGCTATTCCTTTCTTATACACAGTCATATCATCTCAAGCTGGAGAAGTGTGATGGACAAGTCTTGCCTTAGTAAATTAAGTACAAATCAGTAAGTACTGATCAGAAAGTACAATCAGCTGTGTAATGTGTGTAAAGCAGGGAATACACAGGCCTAGAGTGTATGGACACAACATTGCTAAAGTCAGCAATAGAATGTGACGCTTATACACACACACACACATAAAATATAAGTCCATATACCCCTATCTTTTGGAGGATTTTGAAAACACGTTTCGATTGCAGGAGCTGCAATAAGTTGCGCACTTGCCAGAGAACATAACCTTTTCCTTCTCAGCATTTGCTGGAAATTGGTGCAGCATCAGATCACAAGCTTCCTGACGTCTGTCCAAGTCGGCAGCTGATAACTCATTAAGGTGCAATGGACGCCAACATTTCATTTGCAAGTCCTGTTTGATGTGTTTTTGCATTGTCAATTCCGCTATTCCCAACTCAGCAGCACGTTTACGAGTGGATTTCATTGGAGATCGTTGGACAAACTCTGCCACATCTGCACACGTTTCATGCCTTGTGGATGGTCTTCGTTGCAAAAGCCTTCTTCTCCCACTGCAACAACGTCCTCTTTGTCGGCGATGCCCTCCCAAAACGCACAACAAAGTCATCCTTGACATTTTTGATCGATTTCCCAGTAACAGGCTGCTCATGAACCCACACAGTCGCCACCAAACGCTCCACGATCGTGAAAACACTTGTGTCACCCATCACTTCGTCTTTGAACGACCGCCACGTTGTTGTGCAGGTGGTAGCACCAGACAGGATGTCGGAAACACTTCTCGAAATACCAGGAGGACTTGGGCTGATGCCCACAGGAACCAAATTGTCATGGTTATTCCTGTAAATGCTCCTAAAGATAGGGATATACGGACTTTGTGCGCACCCTGTACGATCGTGAGTCCAGGTCTCGATAGCTCGCCGATCGGAGAAGATCACCTGAAACTGGAAAAGGCCTTGCAGTCCGCGGTTTCAAGTACTCCACGCGAGCCGGGAACAGCAGGGACACTGGCTACAGTAGAGCCTGCTGCTTCACCTGCGGTACAAGAAAGCACAATTGAACTGTTTGAACTGAAGGTGATGTTCGCTGAGCTCATGCAAGATATAAAGAAAAGCGAGAAGGCAAATGAGAAGACAAGGGTAAAGGCAAATAAGAGACGGGAGCTGCAACAGGCAAATGAAAGACTGCGACAGGAGCTGCAACAGGCAAATGAAAGGCTGCGACAGAAGCCACAACAGGCAAATGAAAGGCTCCGACAGGAGCTGCAACTGGAGCTGTGACAGGTGCTGGGTAAAATTGAAGAACACATTCAGGAAAATTCGGTTAAACTGAGCATGCTTACTGATCAACTAGAGGATCTCAAGGAGACATTCACGACTCGGATTGAACTAGCAGAAAATGTAGCTGCCAGTGCCGAAGAAAAAGCAGTAAATGTCAGCTCTGAATGCAAAAAACTCGGAGACAGACTGGCTGCTTTGGAAGATGGAAGCAGAAGTAATAATGTCAGAATTGAAGGTCTTCCTGAGAATCGAGAAAGTCCAAACCCTGTGAAATTCGCAGGTGAACTTTTTTCTAAAATAAATCGGGGAGGACTTTAAAGTAGATTCTGAGATAGCAGTGGCTTACCGCGTACGCGGATCAAATACCATTAGACCTAGATCTTTGATTATTTGCTTTGAAAGATTGTCATTTGAGCTAGAGGTAATGGCACTCCTCAGAAACAAGCAAGAGATTATGTTTGAAAACAACCACATTCGTATCTTCCCTGACTTCTCTCTAGGAACAACTACTAAACGAGCAGCCTTATACAACATTAAGCAGCGGTTACGGCAAGCCTACGTGAAATACAGCCTCTTGTATCCGGCCAAACTAAAAGTGGAACTGCAGGGTCAATTCTATGTCTTCGCTAGCAAGGAAGAAGCAGAAAAGGAATTAAGAAAGCTGATCCCGGGACTATTCTGATATATAATAGTGAGTCATGGCCGTTAATGATATGGCAAGGATTAATAATCTACTGTCTGATCTATTTGTTTAAAATACGGGTTTTTATCATTATATATTCTCATTATTACTCATTATTACTAGGCGCTATCTGTTTATGTTTTATTGTGCTCAATTACTTTTTCTTTTTTCTCTTTTTTTATCTAAATATTTTCTCTCTACCCTAAATGAGACTGTTCAACATCATACCCTTGGTTTCTTGTTATTGCTATTATTGCATTAAGACTTATTATGCTTATTCTGGACAAATTTCTAACACCATTCCCCGGGTTTATTATCCAGGTGTATTATCTTAATACACTAAGATTGCTGAAGATTACATATATATATATATATATATATATATATATATATATTTTAAGTGCACAAATTTTTTTAGACTATATTGGTAATATATATCTCTATTTTTTTACCCTAAAATGCCGCTGCGTGGGGGCTTGTTTTTGCTTTGGATGTGCTCTGTCTCTGGGTATGTCACAGGACCGGGACTGTCTGAAGTGGGTTCTAGCCTCACGTGGAGAGGCAAAAAGGGAGGATGGGAGTTTAGGGAGGGAGGGGAAAGAGTGCAGGCTTGATCTATACCTAATCTCTCCTTTTAATCTTTATAATTATAACTACCAACGTAATAATAGGCTGCATGGCAATAACTCTAGGAGAAATAGGAAATTAAGGCCAAAGCTGTCTCACTTCCAGTTAAGACTATAAAATGACATCAAAAACTCAGAATCAATGTCTCCTTGATGGGACAGTTAACTTCATGAGCTGGAATGTTAAAGGCCTGAATCACGAATTAAAAAGAAAGAAAGTACTCTCTCACCTAAAAGGTCTTAACGCTGAAATAGTATTTTTACATGAGACCCATTTATTAAGCAACGATCAGTTCCGGCTGCAAAAATGTTCCATTCCAGTTTTACAAAGAAAACTAGAGGTGTGGGAATTCTCATACATAGAACAGTCCCATTTGTAGCATCAGATGTAGTATTGGATCCTGAAGGGAGATATGTAATGGTCATGGGAGACTTATCTAACTGTAAAATGATCTTGATAAATGTTTATGCACCTAATGTTGATAAGGAATTTATACATAATTTATTTGCATTCATTCCCAATCTGAATACTCATAAAATTATAATGACTGGGGACTTTAATTGTGTTAGATAGGACTTCTTCCACAGGGGGAACGGCATCTAACACCGCAAAGATAATTACAAAGTTTAGAACTGATCACAACTTATCAGACCACTGAAGGTTTTTAAACCCAAACTCAAGAACATATTCTTTCTACTCACCAGTACATCATTGCTACTCAAGGATCGATTATTTCTTTATATCCAATAACTTCTTGCCTATGATTAAATCTTGCAAATATGATGCTATTGTTATTTCTGACCACGCACCGATGATCTTGGAGCTAAAGTTACTAAGCCCCATACACTTACCCGGCAGATGGCGTCTCAACTTGCTTCTATTAGCAGATGAGAATTGTACAGAATATATCCAAACAAATCAACTTCTTTCTAGAGACAAATACATCCTCAGAGAGCTCTGCAGGAATACTCTGGGAAACTCTTAAGGCCTTCTTAAGAGGACAGATTATCTCATATCTTTCCCACAGAAATAAATTAGAAACCAAGAAAGTAGCAGAGATAAAAAGTGAAATTACTAGAATAGATGAAGAACATGCCAGACTACCAAGCGAGACTCTACATAGGAAAAGGCAGGCTCTACATTCAGAACTAAACCTCTTGACAACTAAAGAAACTGAACAACTAATTTATAAATCCAGACATTATTACTATGAATATGGAGAGAAAGCTAATAAGCTTTTAGCTCAACAAATTCACAAGCAGGAAGTGCGCAAAGCAATCTCAGTAATCACCAACGTGAACCGAGATAAAATCGTCGACCACAAAAATATAATGCACACTTTCAGAGACTACTATAAATCCCTATATACTACTGAGTTTAAAGAAGACAATACACAATCTAATGCATTTCTGGATACATTACAGATACCACAAATAGACACTTTTAGTGCAGAGGAACTTGATAAACCTCTGGCATTATCAGAATTACTAGATGCTATAAAGTCACTCCAAGACGGGAAAGCAGCAGGCCCTGATGGCTACCCTGCAGAATTTTACAAGAAATTCTCCGCTCAGCTAGCTCCCCTCCTATTAGCAACATTTACAGAAGCCAGAGATAACCAATCTCTTCCTCAAACCTTTCGCCAAGCACTAATCACTGTTTTCCAAAACAAAATAAGGACTTATTACAATGTGCATCATACAGATCAATTTCACTTCTGAATAATGACGTTAAAATACTCACTAAAATCATAGTTAGAAGGATGGAGAAATTGCTCCCCTCTGTAATATCACAAGATCAAACTGGATTTATTAGGGGCGACACTTATCTTCAAATCTTCGACCCTGTTTAATGTAATATACTCACCAACTAAATCAAACACCCCAGAAATATTATTATCATTGGATGCAGAAAAGCATTGACATGATTGAATGGAAATACCTTTTACTACATTGGAGAAGTTTGGGTTTGGCCCAACATTTGTGCATGGATTAAATTACTGTATACTAACCCAGAAGCTTCAGTTTGTATCAACAACACTTGCTCAGACTACTTTAAACTAGAACGTGGTACTAGGCAAGGATGCCCCTACTGTTTGCAATTGCCATTGAACCACTGGCAATACATTGTCGAAATACTGATCAGATAAAGGGGATTAGCAGAGAAGGACTGGAACAGAAAATCTCATTATATGCAGATGATATGGTACTGTATATATCAGACCCAGAAAATTCTGTGCCTGCAGTCTTAGCAGCACTCACAGAATTTCAAAAGATCTCTGGTCTCAGAATTAATCTGAATAAAAGTGTACTCTTTCCAGTGAATTCTCAAGCATATAATATTAGATTAGATACCCTACCTTTTATCATTGCAGAACAGTTTAAATACCTGGGGTAAACATCACAAGTAAACATAAAGCTCTTTATCAACAAAATTTCTCTGTCTGCATGGAAAAAATTAAGCGAGACTTGAATAGATGGTCAACCCTTCATCTCACACTAGCTGGAAGAATTAACACTGTTAAGATGAATATTCTTCCTAAGCTCCTTTTTTTATTTCAAAACATTCCAATATACATTAATAAATCATTCTTTAAGCAATTAGATTCAACAATAACCTCATTTATTTGGAATTCAAAACATCCACGCATCAAAAGAGCGACCCTACAAAGACAAAAGGCAGAAGGCTCTACCTAACTTCCAGTTTTATTACTGGGCAGCAAATATACAGGCGATAAGAACCTGGACACAAATAGAAGAACATACACAGGCTTGGTCCACAATAGAAGTAAAATCCTGCAGTACTTCTTTTTATTCCTTGCTCTGTGCTCCAATAAACACACTTATCGGCAATATACTAATAACCCAATTGTGCTCCACTCACTTAGAATCTGGAACCAATGTAGAAAGCATTTTAAGACGGAGAAGCTTCTATCTGTGGCACCTCTGCAAGAGAACCACCTCTTTCAACCTTCACAAACATATGCAGTTTTAATATCTGGAAAAATTTGGAATTAACTTGCTTAGAGATCTTTATATAGACAACGCCTTTGCATCCTATGAACAATTACATTCCAAATTTAACATTCCAGCTACACATTTCTTTCACTATCTTCAAATCAGGAACTTTGTTAAACAGAACCTTCCAGATTTTCCTCATCTTGCACCCTCATCCATGCTGGAAAAATATTGCTCAATCTCAAGGACTTAGACTCCATCTCTACAATATATAAAATCATTTTACAATCCCTCCCTTTCAAAGATTCAAGAGGACACTGGGAAAAAGATCTCTCAATTAATATATCAGAAAAGGAGTGGAAAGTAGCAATGCAGAGAATTCACTCGAGCTCCATATGCAAAGCATACAATTATACAACTCAAAATTATATATCAGCACATCTGTCTCACTAAAACTCTCCAAAATGTTTCCAGGGCATGATCCAACCTGCAAACGCTGCAACCAAGTCCCAGCCTCACTGGGTCACATGTTCTGGGCCTGCACCAAATTAACATTATTCTGGACAAAAATTTTAATTACCTTCAGACAGCCTTGGACTCACAATCCCTCCTAACCCATTAACAGCTGTGTTTCGGGTTCTTCCAGATGGGTTTAAAGTGGAGAAAGACAAACAAATTGTGATTGCACTCACTACACTTTTGGCACGCAGACTTAATTCTGATAAACTGGAAGAACCCAAACTCTCCACTTTTAAGTCAGTGGGAAACCGATGTGTTATATTATTTGAAATTGGAAAAATCAAATACTCAGTTAGAGGATCCGTACAGACTTTTTCAAAACATGGCAGTAATATTTTAAAATAAGCTCATAAAGCACAGAGAATTTATTATTTAGGTATGTTTACAAGCCTTAAATTTCACGCTGTTTGCCTTGCTCTCTTTCTTAGGGGTGGGGATCGATTTGTCCTTAACGTAATTTTTTCTTTTTGAAAAAACGTGATTGATTTGTATGGATTGCAATAAAATGAATACAAATATAATAAATAAAAAAAGAACAAAAAAAGAAAGCTAAACATGATTTCTGATGTAATATCCCATCATTATAAGAATCCTAGGGTCTTATTTAATTCAATTAATGTGGCCATTCACCCTCATTCTCTGATGGGATTAAATAGCACTCTTCTTTCATGTGAGCAGTTTCTTTCATTCTTTGTCAGTAACATTGATAAAATTCGCTGTGGTATTGTTCCAACTGGCTATGAACTTCCTACTGTTAATCATTGTATTGTCTTGGAATCTTTTGATCTTGTCTCACTTTCACAGTTAAAAAGAACTATTGACACCCGTAAACCAGCTCTCAGTCCTCTTGATATTGTACCACCACTTTGATGTTTTGGGTCCATCTTTACTAGCCATTGTCAATGGCTGTATTAGTAAGGGAGTTGTGCCCTCATTTTTTAAACAGGCTGCGGTACATCCTTATCTAAAAAAGGCAGAATTAGATCCTGGAGTTTTAGCCATTTTTTCACCCAATTTCCCAATTGCCATTTCTGGCTAAAATATTAGAAAGAATTATTTATAATCAATTGTTTGATCACCTTACCTCCAATAATTTATTTGAGATCTACCAATCTGGCTTTAGGTGTTATCATGGTGTTGAGACAGCCCTCCTTAAAGTACTCAATGACATATCTATTATTACTGACTCAGGTGAAACTGCAGTCCTTGTCCTCATGGACCTGTCCGCTGCCTTTGACACTATTGACCATGAGATATTGCTGTTGCGGCTTGAACATCTTGTTGGGCTTAAAGGGGCTGCTCTTAACTGGTTTATGTCATATCTGACTAGTAGACACTTTTCAGTGACTTTAAATTCCT
The DNA here is from genome assembly GCF_016835505.1 of Polypterus senegalus. Lineage (NCBI taxonomy): Eukaryota > Metazoa > Chordata > Cladistia > Polypteriformes > Polypteridae > Polypterus > Polypterus senegalus. The sequence continues at coordinate 211,045,167 of NC_053157.1, forward strand.
CTTTTTCGTCTACTGCTCCTCTTAAATGTGGTGTTACTCAGGGATCCATTTTGGGTCCTATTTTGTTCCCTATATACCTTCACCCTATTGGTGAACTACAAAACTATAAAGTTTTTAGGAACTTTAACATTTCTTTTCACTGCTATACTGATGATACATAGGTTAATATTCCCGCCTGCAACTCTGCAATAAATCAACTGCACAACTGTGTTTCTGAACTAAGATCCTGGATGGCTAATAATTTTCTTGATCTGAATCAAAATAAAACAGAGGTGCTTATAGTGCTTATACCCTAATAACAGCATGAAGGAAGTGTGGGATGGGATGAAGATTATCACTGGCTGCAGCTCGAAGCAGGGTGCCACCATCGAGAGAGACATGGAGAGAGCAAACCAAATGAACAACTTCTTTAATAGGTTTGACCACCCTAACCCACTCTCACCTCGGAGTACTGCATCCTCCAACCATCCTTCTGCTGATATCAGCATAGGTGAGACATTCCCACCCACAATTACAGCAGCACAGGTAAGCATAGAGCTGGTGAGACTTCGTCCCAGCAAAGCAGCAGGTCCAGATGGTGTATCGCCACGACTGCTGAAGGCCTGTGCGTTGGAACTGGGAAGTCCTCTACAGCGCAACTTCAACCTGAGCCTGGAACAGGGGAGAGTCCCGAGGCTTTGGAAAACATGTTGTATCACCCCAGTACCAAAGGTATCAAGTCCTAGTGAGCTGAATGAATTCCGGCCTGTTGCTTTGCGTCACATGTGATGAAGACCATGGAGCGGCTGCTGCTTCACCACCTGAAGCCACAGGTCCACCACACCCTCGACTCTCTGCAGTTCCCATACCAGGTGAAGGTGGGAGCGGAGGATGCCATCATCTATATGCTACACCGATCCCTCTCCCACTTGGACAGAGGCAGTGGTGTTGTAAGAATGTTTTTGGACTTCTCTAGTGCCTTCAACACCATCCAACCTCTGCTCCTTAGGAACAAGCTGAGTGAGATGGGAGTAGACTTACACCTGGTGGCATGGATCGTGGACTATCTTACAGACAAACCTCAATATGTGCATCTTGGGAACTGCAGGTCTGACATTGTGGTCAGCAACACAGGAGCGCCGCAGGAGACTGTACTTTCTCTGGTCCTGTTCAGCCTATATACATTAGACTTCCAAAACGACTCGGAGTCCTGCCACGTGCAAAAGTTTGCTGATGACACTGCTATTGTGGGCTGCATCAGGAGTGAGCAGGAGGAGGAGTACATGAAGCTAATAAAAGACTTTGTTAAATGGTGCGACTCAAACCACTTACACCTGAACACCAGCAAGACCAAGGAACTGGTGGTGGATTTTAGGAAGCCCAGGCCCCTCATGGACCTCGTGATCATCAGAGGTGACTGTGTGCAGAGGGTACAGACCTATAAATACCTGGGAGTGCAGCTGGATGACAAATTGGACTGGACTGCCAATACTGATGCTCTGTGTAAGAAAGGACAGAGCCGACTATACTTTCTTAGAAGGTTGGCATCCTTCAACATATGCAAAAAGATGCTGCACATGTTCTACCAGACGGTTGTGGCAAGTGCCCTCTTCTAGGCAGTGGTGTGCTGGGGAGGCAGCATAAAGATGAAGGACGCCTCACGCCTGGACAAACTTGTTAAGAAGGCAGACTCTATTGTAGGAGTTAAGTTGGACAGTTTAACATCTGTAGCAGAGTGACGGGCACTAAGCAAACTACTGTCAATCATGAAGAATCCACTGCATCCACTTAACAGTGTCATCTCCAGGCAGAGGAGTAGCTTCAGTGACAGACTGCTGTCACTGTCTAGCTCCACTGACAGACTGAGGAGATCGTTCCTCTCCCATACTATACGACTCTTCAATTCCACCCGGGGAAGTAAATGCTAACATTTCTCAAAGTTATTGTCTGCTTTTACATGCTTTTTTTTTTTTTGAGAAACAGGTTAATTCTGTAGTCAAAAGTTGCTTTTTCCAGCTTTGCCTTTTAGGTAAGATCAAGCCTTTTTTATCTTCTAGGGATCTTGAGAAAGCTACTCATGCTTTTATCTTTTCTCGCCTTGATTACTGCAACTCACTGTATTCTGAGATTAGCAGATCCCTGATACGCAGGTTACAGCTGGTCCAGAATGCTGCCACTCGATTTCTGGTTGGGGCAAGAAAGTCTGATTCTGTTTCTCCCATATTAGCTTCTTTACACTGGCTGCCTGTCAGTTTTCAAATTGATTTTAAGATCTTGTTGCTAGTTTTTAAATCATTACATGGGCTTGGTCCTGCCTATTTATCTGAATTGTGTGTTTTACACCAGCCATCTATAATGCTTAGATCTGGTCAGTTGTCTCTTGTTGTCCCTCATACTAAGTGTAAAACTAAGGGGGACAGGGCTTTTGCAGCTGCTGCTCCTCGCCTGTGGAACTCTTTACCTCATTACATAAAGGAGTCATCTACAATTGAAATGTTCAAAACAAGATTAAAGAATCTTTTCTATTCACTTGCATTCCGTGACATTCAGTAATACTGATGGTTTCCTCATTGTGATTAAGTAACATTACTTCTATTAATTATTTATTTATAAGGGTGGAATGCCCTCTCAGGGTTGGGAGCGAGATCCTGCCCCAAGTGGAGGAGTTCAAGTATTTTGGGGTCTTGTTCACAAGTTAGGGAAGAATGGAGCGTGAGATCGACAGGCGGATCGGTGCGGCATCAGCAGTGATACGGGCTCTGCATCAGTCTGTCGTGGTGAAAAAGGAGCTGAGCCATAAGGCAAAGCTCTCAATATACCAGTCGATCTACGTGCCTACCCTCACCTATGGTCATGAGCTATGGGCAGCGTCCGAAAGAACGAGATTGCAAAAACAAGCGGCTGAAATGAGTTACCTCTGCAGGGTGTCTGGGCTTTCCCTTAAAGATAGGGTGAGAAGATCAGGCATCCGAGAGGGGCTTAGAGTAGAGCCACTGCTCCTCCGCATAGAGAGGAGTCAGATGTGGTGGCTCGGGCATCTGATCAGGATGCCACCCTGGCGAGGTGTTCCGGGCACGTCCAACCGGGAGGAGATCCCAGGGAAGACCCAGGACACGTTTGGAGGGACTATGTCTCCCGGCTGGCCTGGGAATGCCTCAGGATTCCCCCGGAGAAGCTAGAAGTAGCAGCTGGGGAGAGGGAAGTCTGGGCATCTCTGTTCAAGCTGCTGCCCCTGTGACCTGACCTCGGATAAGCAGAAGAGGATGGATGGATTTATTTATGTTCAATTATTTTATTACTATTTATATAATTCATGTTAATTGTATGTTTTCTTTTATTCTATTATTGTAAAGCACTTTGGCCACTGCATTCCTATGTTGTTTTAAATGTGCTATATAAGTAAATTTGACATTGACATATACATACATACACATACATATATACACACACATATACATACACATCTATACTAATAAAAGGCAAAGCCCTCACTGACTGACTCACTCACTCATCACTAATTCTCCAACTTCCCGTGTAGGTAGAAGGCTGAAATTTGGCAGGCTCATTCCTTACAGCTTACATACCAAAGTTAAGCTGGTTTCTTTTCGAAATTCTACGCGCAACAGTCATAACTGGAACCTACTTACGTACATACTGTATATACGGCCATAGCCTGCAGCTTGGTCGCCGTGACAGGCGGAGTTGCGTCCCCCATCATTACGCACGTAATTGAGTGCCTGCCCATATAAGGCCGTCCGTCAGCAGCAATCCAATAGATACACTGCCGCTAAATATTCGTGGGTGAAGGACTGTGCTTATGCACACGAAGATGAGATGGTCAAGGATAGACTAGTGTTTGGCACAAACTCAGCGAAAGTGCGAGAGAAACTTTTAAGTGCCGGGTCTGAGCTAACATTAAATAAAGCCATGGACATCCCAAGATCGCACGATATAGCACAAGCACAGATGAGAACCTTTGATGCATGTACTCCGAGCGGCTCATGTGAACTGACTTTGCAGGACTGGGAAAGGCAAACCCGTGCATGCAGTGTATGATGTCTCAGATAAAGAGGAAGACGAGCTGCTAATTGATGAACAACCCTCTGACGCTGAACAAGCCTTTGTAGACATATCAAAAGGAAAGCAAGGTGTAAAGCTTAAGTTTAAATTACGTTCATAGACACGCTGCTGCTAAATATTTGCAGGCAAAACCACAACTTAATACCGGGAATGCCTGTAAAACATCTTAGATTCACGAGTAACGATTTGGGTAGCGATCACTTCGATGAATGAAACCGGTTATCTTTACAACGGTTAACAATGAAGATGAGATGGTCAGGGATAGACTAGACAAACACGGAATGTAACTTGAACACAACACATCCTCCAAATATGAACCTGATTGAAAGAAATGATGATAATCAAATCCTTGATGACAGCAACACTCATAACAGTCACAAAACAATTACATTGACAATCATGTTACGTTATTTTTAAAATGTTTCCTTTTTTTTTTCATAACTTCTTTAACACACTACTTCTCCGCTGTGAAGCGCAGGTATTTTGCTAGTGTATATATGTGTATATATATATATATATATACACACACACATACACATATACTGTGGACTATGGCCGGCCAGTCATCCTGGCCAATACCCCCAGGCCGCCAGGTGGAGCTCTCCCTGCAGCATGGGGTGCCCCGACTGCCGGCAGGGAATTCTGGACATTGGAGTTTTTACCCACAGACCTGCTGGATACCACAGGGGCCCCTAGAGGATGCTGCAGGGAGGCCCAGAAAATCATATGTGCCCTATAACCTGTAAGTATGTCTTAGTCACAGCAACAGAGGAGATGATGTACTTCCGGGATGAAGAAGTGGAGCTTTTTTATCTGACCCGGAAGTGATAGGAAGTCACATGGTCTGAAGGATTCGAAACACTTCTGCGTCAGGCAATATAAAGGACTATGGGAAATCCCCAGACATCGAGCTGAGCTGGGTGGAAGGGTGGCAATGCGTCTGGGAGTGGTGGAGGATTAATGATGATTTTATTGTGGTGTATTTAATGTGTATTGTGGAGAGGAGGGTGCTTTGTGCACTATTTATTAATAATAAATAGGTTAATAAATAAATAACTTGGTGTCTGACATATTGTCTGAGGGTTCAAGAGGATAATAGCGCCCTCTATCTGTCACAATACACACACACACATTATATATATATATATATATATATATATATATATATATATATATATATATATATATATATCATAGAAACTGATATACAGTATCATTCACCAATGTTAGCACTTTCAGGAAAAAAACAATAAATAAATAAAGAGGTGTAACCTCTGGTGAATTGATTAAAATCACTTCCAGTTTCACCACCAGTGTCTACTTATCGGACTATTATTTTGTCCATCACAGTTGACACTCGCTGAAATTATAGTTATTTGTATGAACTTGGGTGTCTATTTAGTGCCGCTGTGTCTCAGGGAGTCTGCAGATACGTCATTGTAACTCTGATTTATACCTTTATTATCATATGAAGTTCAGGTCCAACCCTGATATGGTAAGATCTGTTCAGCCATTCATTCAGTAGTGATATGGTAAGATCTGTTCAGCCATTCATTCAGTAGTGGAGATTGGGGGGTCTCCACAGGCCTCATGTGCCATTAAATGCAATTCCTACTTTGCATTATACACATAGAAATTGCCTATGCTCTGCTGCAGCACTCACAAGTTTCAAGCTGCTTTTGGAATTGACATTAGCACAGGAATTATGTGTCCGGAGGTTCATGAAGTGGGTTTTCATGGCTGAGCAGCTGCACACAAGCTTAAGATAGCTACGTATAATTGCAAGCATTGACTGGAGTGGTCTAAAGTGGTCTTCTGTTACAAATCTGCGTGTTAAGTTAGACTCCCATCTGACATTTGAGGCACATGTCAAACACCTTTGTAAAATTGCATTCTTTCATCTCGAAACATAGCCAAACTCCGTCCTTACCTCTCCCCTCTGTGATGCTGAAAAACTGGTTCGTGCCTTTGTTTCATCCAGGCTAGATTATTATAATGTACTCCTCATCGGGATCCCCAGCAAAAGCCTTCAAAAGCTCCAATAAATTCAAAATAGTGCTTCAAAAATCCTGATGAGGGTGCGGAAATATGAACACATTTCACTAATCCTTCGGTCACTTCATTGGCTCCCTATCCACCTCTGTATCGAATACAAACTCTGTCTGCTCACTCACCAGTGTATCCATGGAAATGCTCCACAATATCTGAAGGAACTCCCAATACTACAATCCACTGCAAGAAACCTCCGTTTTGCAAATACCCACCGCCTTCGTCCCCCTGTGACCAAACTTCATACAATGGGTGATCGAGCCTTTGTAGCCGCTGCTCCACGGATCTGGAACGGCCTAAGAACACAGCAGACTGTGCGCTGTTTTAAAAAAACAGCTAAAGACTTTTCTATTAACAAAAGCATATTAACAAAAATGCTAAAACTATTGTTGTTTAATCTCTGTTTTTATCTTGCTTTGTCTTTGTTTAAACTTTTTATGTAGTACTTTGAGATTTACTGTTAATGTAAAGTGCCCTATAAATAAAATATATTATTATTTATTATTATAAAGCATGTAATCAAATGGAAAGGTGTTCTCTTGAGTGAGACCACTTTACTACTTGGCAGGTCTGATGGACATACGAGTGATGCCAGGAGAATGCTTGCTGTAAAGTTTGGTTGAGGAGGGATAATGGTCTTGGCGAGGCCTCTCTAATCAAATAAAATGTACGGTTAATGCTACAGCATTGAAAAAATGAAGACAATTTTGCGCTTCCAACATTGCAATGCCAGTTTGGGGAATGTCCCTTTTTGTTCCAGCATTACTGTGCTCCTGTGGCCTCTTTGCTAAAATAATGTTACAATTCTGGAATAATCAGTACACATCCTAAACAGGAAACCAAAGCCTAAGGGGAATGAAAACTCATTCTCATAAAGCGTAAGTTTCCTCTTTAAGATGTACGCCAATTATTCCCGAAATACATATTTAAATTATTGTAACAAAATAGCATGCAGTTTGCATATGGCTGAATAAATGCATTACCAAAACAAGTATAAGGAGATTTTTTTCTTTGTTTTTTCTCATCATTTGCTTTTGTGTAGAATTGGCCACTATTGGCTTCTCTTGTATCAATCATTTTTCCCTCCATACTGCATGAAAATTAGATTTTATTTTCTTGGGACACCACTACAATCTTCATGGGGTAAATAACATACAAAGAAAATATTTTTGGGTGTTTTTTTTTATATCTCTTACAATACAATGACATCTTAAGCACCATGGTCAGGCATAGTGAGTCAAGGTAACTCATCATAAAATTAAAAATATGGTGCATCTAACACCGTCCCACTAAATAAATAAATTCTTTAGCACATCTTGTTTAACATACATGCCTAAGATAACATGTTAGAAATGTTTAATGTCTAATAGTGCTGTTGGATAAGCAAAGCATAAAATGTGAAAAGTCTGTTCTTGTATAAAAATGTTCAAAAGTGCATGAAACAACATAAAGTACCTTAATAGAGTAACTAGTATACTGAGTCAATCATAAGGCAGCCTTTGTTGTAAGAAATGGAATTAATGGATTCCTGATTCTCTGAACAAGGCTATACAGAAGTGCAAAAAGAAAGTGTGACCTCTTGAACCCAGGAGGAAGGTGGGAAAAATAAATAAATAAATAAATAAATAAATAAATAAATAAATGTGATTCCTGAACTTTACTGCCCTCGGCAGCTGCACTTGTAGATGGGGAAAGTCGTCAGACGGGCTGCTGCCTGCATTTAAGATTGGACAGATTAGAATGACGCTTCAGAAAGCAAATGGAAAACCTCTCCCCATTATCAGACACATCTTGACTTTTTTCCAAGAAAAGAATTGGCCCCCTGTTTAAATGGATGCACTTGTGGAGGGTAATGACAATCGTCTGACTACCTTCCTTGAGCTCTGTGAAACACCATCCTGTAATGTTTTCCCCTCTGCCCACCACAAATTAAGTTACAGCAGTTTATTTTTTATTATTTCTAAACATTTTCATGTTGACTGAAAAACACGGGAACAAATCAAGTTTTATCTATTGGAAAAAATCAAGTCAATGCAATCAACTGCTGTTTAATTGCACTAAATGGCTGAAAATTATCCTGTAAAACAAAAGCAGTATCTTAGTGTTACAGACTGAAGTACAATACTTAGATACTTGGTACTAAATACAAATTCCTTTGGCAGCAAATAACCACTTCAGCAATTACCAAAGAAGTAACATATTACAAAAGTGAAGAAAATTTTTGATTTGATTTACAAGTTATCTTTCACACACTTGTCTATTGTTAAACAAAAAGTAATACGTATTCAGACTGAAAAGGTGACATGTTTTACAATAATAAAACAGGCTACTAGATACAAGATTTGAGAGTTTTATTCGTCACATACAGTCATACAGGTACAGTTGTGCTTGATATGTAATCAAATATGTAATATTTGATAATTTTCCTCAATAAATAAATGACCAAGTATAATATTTTTAGTCTCATTTGTTTACCTGGTTTCTCTTTATCTACTTTTAGGACTAGAGTGAAAATCTGATGATGGTTTAGGTCAAATTTATACAGAAATATAGAAAATTCTAAAGGGTTCAAAAACTTTCAAGCACAACTGTATAATGTACAGTGAAAATAATCTAAACTGAATCTCCAAGACGGCCTACTCTTAGCACTTTTATTAATGCCAGGAAACAGCACTCACTTGTAAGGAGATCTTTTAGGAAAGTGAACACCAGGAAGTAGCAGGTCCAGATGTCATTCCAAGACATATTTTAAATATCTGTGCCACTCAGTTTGCACCAATGTTCACAGTAATATTTAATCTTTCCTTAACATAGTCTGTCATAGCAACATACTTCAAAATATCCATTGTCCCTGTTCCCAAGAAATCACATCCAACCGCCTGAATCACTACAATCCTGTTGCACTAATATGTGCTTCACTACCTGAAGACCTATATCGAATACAATTTGCATATCACTCCAGTAGATCCATATATGTACAGTTACTTTGATCCTAGCTGTCAACCTGGACAACAGCAGCGGAAATTGCAAACTACAGTTCAACATTTAACACAATAAACTTTTCTAAGTTCTTCACCAAGCTCAGGGACCTGAGTTTTGACAATTCACTGTGCAGCTGGAGTTTTTAAAATAGTAGTTGATTCTGGACTTTGGGAGAGAACAGCTAAGGGAGTACCACTCTCTCATAATTAAGTATCCTGACAGGAAGTATTACCATCTGCTTTGGAAACACCACACACCAAGAATACAAAGTGAAGTCAGCTGAATACATCACTAGGTGTGCACTCTCTAACTTCCAGGACATCTACATTAAGTTATGTCAGACTAGGACAAAGAAATTCTGTAGTGATATCGGACATCCCAGAAAAGGCCTCTACTCTGTGCTGCGATCTGGGAAATACAACTGCTACATGAAAACAACTTCAGAGTGACAGAGAAGGAGCTTTTTCCAAAAAGTCCATCCATATCCTAAATAAGGACAATGCTTAAAGTCTCAACACACTGAAGCTAACGTTTACAATGACTGAACTTCGCCATAAGAAGTATTTTATCCTACACACACTTACACATATTTTTACTTCTAATGTGTTTAATAACTTGGACATGTCATGTGTATGTATGCTTTATTATTTTTTTATTTAAATATATTTTTACAGTAATTTTTTAAATGCACACTACTGCTGCCACTGTATATATTGATATCTACAGAGGTGTATACTTGTTTCTTTTATATATTCTTCACTCTAAAGCACAGCCTTAGAGTTTAGCAACTAAGCATTTAACTTTTAACTTTTTTTTTGATCCAAAGACAATTATTTTATTACATAAGTGTGAGAATAATTACATTTTGTGCGGTCATACATTATGCTGTATTAGTCCATACATATGGAAAACTTTTTAATATGCAGAGAAAGGTAATGAAAGTCTTCAACACTGAAACTCTTAATGAAGATATAGGAAGGAATACTTCAAACAAAACTACAAAAATAAATGCAAAAATTAAATAAATGTATTGTGGAATGTAACAACAAAAGAAAAACAAATGATATGCGATCATAACTAATTAAATGTATAAAGAAATATGTTTTGCTGATTTCTTTATATATTTAGCCATTCATTTATTTATGTTAGTGACATAGTACACAACATGAAATATGGCATGAAATTAAAACTGTCATTTTCACCCTTCAAAGCAGATAGGGTGGGATGTAGCAAGTGTTGCTTTTCATTGGTATCAAGTACTATGAATCAACAATAGAGTGTGAATAAATCTTTGGCAATAAAGTGTTATATATCAGTTGCAGACCCCTGAGAGGATGATGAATTCAGTCGTTCATGCATTACTACAGGGGCATGCAAAAGTCTGGGCACCCTTGCTTAAAATGTCCGTTACTGTGAATAGCTAAGTAAGCAGAAAATGAACTGGAAGACCAAAACAAATTCTGAAAGATTTGCTCATTGGAATGCTCAAAAGGCAAATAAAACCCTAATTTGACTGCAGAAGACCTCCAGGAAGATTTTGCACACTCTGGAGTGGTGGTGGTGCACATTTCTACTGTACAGTGACACCTGAACAAATAAGACCTTCATGGTGGAGTCAGCAGAAGGAAACCTTTCCTGCAACCTAGTCACAAAATTCAGTGCCTGAAGTTTGCAAATGAACATCTAAACACACCTGATATATTTTAGAAATAAGTCCTGTGGACTGATGAGTTGAAATAGAACTTTATGGCAATAATGTGCAAAGATAAGTTTGGAGAAAAAAGGGTGCTGACTTCCAGGAAAAGAAAACCTCTCCAACTACTAAGCAAAGACATAGATCAATCAAGCTTTGGGCTTGTATTACAGCCAGTGGCACTGGGAACATGTCATTGGTAGAAGGAATAATGGATACAAATAAATACTATCAATTTCTAGAAGCAAACATCACACCATCTGTGTAAAAGTTGAAGTTAAAGGGGATGGATCCTACTACAAGATAATGATCTGAAACACACCTCAAAATCTACAATGGGATACCTCAAGAGGCACAAGATGACAGTTTTGCCATGACACTTCACAGTCCCTCGACCTAAACATCACTGAAAATCTGCAAAGATAGATCTCAAAAGAGCAGTACATGCAAGACAACCTAAGAATCTTGGTGAATTAGAAGCCTTTTGCAAGGACAAATGGGTGAAAATACCCCTAGTAAGAACTGAAAGACTCTAAGCTGGCTATAAAAAGCGTGAAAAAAGCTGGCTATAACAAGCTGTGATATTTGCCAAAGGGGGTGTTACTAAGTACTGACCAGGTTGGGTGCCCAAACGTATGCTTTTCAGTTTTTGCAATTTGTGCCTATGAAAGATGGAAATAAAAATGTAATCTTACTGAAAATATTAAAGAAATGTGTCATCATTAACTTTATGCCTTTTGGTAATCAGTTCTTCTTCTGTTTATATAGCTATTTATAGTAAAGGACATTTTAAGCTAGGGTGCCCAAAGATTTGCATGCCACTGTATATAGCTTCTTTGTGCAATAATTCTGGCGAATGTTTTCATGCCCTAAAGTTCACCATAGACGTACAAAGTCATAAGTTTGACAATGTATTTTGCTTGGCTTGGAAATCACATGCCTCATGGGTATGTGCAAAATGGCAGCTACAAGTGACCTCTCTGCCAGTGGTTTACAATTTAAAGTACAAGTGATCTCACAGCCAATGGTTTACAAATTTAAAAACAGTACTGGCTAGAACCCACCTCTCAGCTTTAACTTATGAAAATGACAGTTCTAATTTCAAACCATATTTCATGTTGGTTGTAGTGTCATGAAATAAATACACATAAGGAAATAAGCAACAAAAACAAATGTAATGACCTATTTAATTATTTATGCTTACATATTATGTTTTAATTAATTTTCACATTCTACAACACATTTATTTGCTTACTTACTAATTTAATTTTTTCCTACAATGTTTCTTCATACAGATATGCTGTAAATAGAAGCTTTGAATAGAAAATACCATTTACTAATGTAATAATTACTTTCACCATATGCAGATCACATTTACCTCTACTAATAAAACCTAATAATCTATGTTACCATTTACTAATATTAACTATTATTATGTGCAAATCACATTTACTTCTTCTACTAACTATTAATATATCTTAAAACAGATGTACTTGTGATTTTAACCATTAGATAATTAGCATCTACTTGCCTTTAATCAGGAAAAAACATATTCCATTATTAACATTACATTCTCAAACTTATTTAATCCAAGCCATGTTTGTGTCATTTATAACAAAAGATACTTAAAGGGTCTTAATACCTGTGTATTAGTTTCAACACAAATTTTAAAAATGATTTAATTTTCACATATGTAGTTTAGCTGTTAATATTTGCTGAACGAAAGGCAAGTATTCATCTTCCAGGAAGAAACTTTAAGTTACGGGTAATTAAGAAGTATGACATACCTCTTCTTCCTCCTCCTCATCTTCTACATCAAGTATTCCAGAGTCTTTTTCAGACATGGGGCTTGTGTTATCACTCTCCAGCTCTGTAACTGGTGCTGTTTCTTTCTTTGCTCGCCTGCTGCCTGCCCTCTGCTGATGGGAGAGGGCAGTGTCCATGGTTCTTAACTGCTGGGCCTGAAATGCAAAAAGGTAAACTTGTCTCCTATATATTAAAAAACATAGAGCAAAACAAATTTAAATGGCTCTTAATGTATACCACTTTACTCAAACTACATGTTTTTAAAAGAAAAGAAACTCTCAAAGGGTACATCCAGTTGCTATATGTAATTAGTTTGTCAAATGTGTGTCTCACTATTAGTGTAAATTATGTTAATAACTGCTTATAACAAACAGGTTGTATGGAGCTGTAAAGTAGGGCTGTGGGATGTCTTGTCTTTTCAAAATATCAATGGTTTCTATATCATGGTGAGGCATGTATTTGGAGACATTTTTGTGGATTACGAATAATTAGCTGCTCTAACCATATACCGCTGAAGGCATCAACATGGGGCAGTGGAAGAATTATGCGCAGGCATTTTAGCTTAGGAGGGAGAAGTTAGTTTTATTGTCTCAAAGACTGCTGTAACTGAGCACACGTACCAGTGTTTAGTAATGTTATTACAATGATTCAAAGATGATTCTTTCTAAGTTCACTGAAATTTGCCACAGATATCAATGTAATATTTGCATGAAACTATAAAATGAGATCTGCCTCATAAAAAGGATTGAAATAAATGTTTGCTAATAGCAAACTATAAGTTACTAATTACTTTTACTCTCTCGAACGCAGGATCCACAGTTGTTCTATTAATATCTTCTGCTGAACAAAATAAAAAAAACATGCAACTGAGTATGTGTTACAGAAAAAAAATCGCCATGGCTTGACTGTAGTGCATATTTTGCCTTTTATTTTCCTGCATGTAAATGACATTCCACAAAAAGCACATAGCGCTGAGTGTTGATTGGTATTGTGAGCTTGCAATGTACAATGTGCATGCAGAAGGACAATGGTACTGGCTTAATACTAGGGTGAGAAAATATAATGAACAATGTGATATTAATTTTATAGTCACACAGTTGGACTCACATTTGTATCTTCTTTTCTTCCAGAATATAACATTTATACTTTAAGACTGCATTTGTAAAGTATTATAAATGTTAAACAAAATAACATGGGGAAACTGGAAACTTTTTCATAAATTGCACGTTCAAATGAATATTGTACCTTACTGTCCTGCAATCTTTTTTGCTTTTTGCCTTTTCACAAGAATTGCTTCTTAGGCTGAAGACACCCTACAACAGCATTTGAAACTTGCACTCACATGAATTTGCATGACCGGGTTTACATCTTGCCTGAAGAAGGGGCCCAAGTTGCCTCAAATGCTTGCATATTGTAATATTTTTAGTTAGACAATAAAAAGTGTTACTTTGCTTGACTTCTCATTACAACCATAATGGCTAACATAGTACAACACCCTAGTGCTACATAACCTGGTTTAAAAGTCGCAATATAAGTAGGACAGAAAACAAAGAGAAAAATACGGCAGAGTGTCCCATAAGGAAAAATAGTTATATGGCAAAGGTCATGTTCAGTCTCAGCCAAATAAGGTAAAGACCGACAATACAGACATAATATACATAGTTTTTATATACTCATTTCATCTTTCTTGTAATTTTTATTTTATTTGTACATTCCATTAGCATTAATATGTTATAACTCTTGTTTCATTTACTATAGTACATTTTATTAAAATGTAAACCTTTTTACAGAAGAGGTACATAAATAAAGTCAGTCAATTTTTTGTTTTTTTTAATTGCAGAAATTATTTTTAATAAGTCAAGGCACTTAAATTTGGACTGACATATTGAGTTGGCCAAGAAAAAAATGGGTCAACTGGTAACAAAGACAGGCCATAGCACCCAAAATGCATTACTGGAAAAGCTATGTTTATAAAATGGATCAATGAATATGCAACTTGCAGTCTCAGCGCTCCATATAAGAACTGCTACTGCTGAAGACTGTGGTTAGGGATGATGGTGGCTGTCCATTCATTTAATATGCACTATGATATTCAACTAGAATCAAGGAAGCATAATTATTCATAGCCAAAAGCTGCTGCACATTTATAAAAGAAAGCTATATGAGGAGGAACCTAATATAATACATTACTACTTTATTATTACCTGCTGTTATTTGGCATTCAGTAGGCTACAACTTTAAGCTTACTATGTTAAATTAGAAAATACACTCTATTTACAAAAGGCAAACATTTTCAGGAAAAAAAAATAACAGTATACACAGGACATTAGTATATACCTAATAAAGATACAAAGATTTACTTTGTTACCCAGATTATCCAGTTATTTATATTTAAAAATTAGTGAAAACACACAACATTTAGGAAACTAAATTAAAGACATTGAACAATCTCACCCCTCACTAAAAACTTCTAAAAGGGGCAGAATGTGCTGAATGATGAAAATGAAAAATGTGTTTCAGTTAACATTAAAGAGACTATTGCACTGTTACAAAAGGAACAAACAAAAGTGCACACAACCTCATTAGACTAGATAAGCTGGCAACAGTCGACAGCACATATCTACAGTGGTGTGAAAAACAATTTGCCCCCTCCTGATTTCTTATTCTTTTGCATGTTTGTCACACAAAATGTTTCTGATCATCAAACACATTTAACCATTAGTTAAATATAACACAAGTAAACACAAAATGCAGGTTTTAAATGATGGTTTTTATTATTTAGGGAGAAAAAAACCCAAACCTACATGGCCCTGTGTGAAAAAGTAATTGCCCCCTTGATAAAAAATAACCTAACTGTGGTGTATCACACCAGAGTTCAATTTCCGTAGCCACCCCCAGGCCTGATTACTGCCACACCTGTTTCAATAAAGAAATCACTTAAATAGGAGCTGCCTGACACAGAGAAGTAGACCAAAAGCACCTCAAAAGCTAGACATCATGCCAAGATCCAAAGAAATTCAGGAACAAATGAGAACAGAAGTAATTGAGATCTATCAGTCTGGTAAAGGTTATAAAGCCATTTCTAAAGCTTTGGGACTCCAGCGAACCACAGTGAGAGCCATTATCCACAAATGGCAAAAACATGGAACAGTGGTGAACCTTCCCAGGAGTGGCCGGCCGACCAAAATTACCCCAAGAGCGCAGAGACGACTCATCCAAGAGGTCACAAAAGACCCCAGGTCAACGTCTAAAGAACTGCAGGCCTCACTTGCCTCAATTAAGGTCAGTGTTCACGACTCCATCATAAGAAAGAGACTGAGCAAAAACGGCCTGCATGGCAGATTTCCAAGACGCAAACCACTGTTAAGCAAAAAGAACATTAGGGCTCGTCTCATTTTTGCTAAGAAACATCTCAATGATTGCCAAGACTTTTGGGAAAATACCTTGTGGGCTGATGAGACAAAAGTTGAACTTTTTGGAAGGCAAATGTCCCGTTACATCTGGCGTAAAAGGAACACAGCATTTCAGAAAAAGAACATCATACCAACAGTAAAATATGCTGATGGTAAGTGTGATGGTCTGGGGTTGTTTTGGTGTTTCAGGACCTGGAAGGCTTGTTGTGATAGATGGAACCATAAATTCTACTGTCTACCAAAAAATCCTGAAGGAGAATGTCCGGCCATCTGTTCGTCAACTCAAGCTGAAGCGATCTTGACTGCTGCAACAGGACAATGACCCAAAACACACCAGCAAATCCACCTCTGAATGGCTGAAGAAAAACAAAATGAAGACTTTGGAGTGGCCTAGTCAAAGTCCTGACCTGAATCCAATTGAGATGCTATGGCATGACCTTAAAAAGGCGGTTCATGCTAGAAAACCCTCAAATAAAGCTGAATTACAACAATTCTGCAAAGATAGGTGGGCCAAAATTTCTCCAGAGCACTGTAAAAGACTCATTGCAAGTTATCGCAAACGCTTGATTGCAGTTATTGCTGCTAAGGGTGGCCCAACCAGTTATTAGGTTCAGGGGCAATTACTTTTTCACACAGGGCCATGTAGGTTTGGATTTTTTTTCTCCCCAAATAATAAAAAACATCATTTAAAAACTGCATTTTGTGTTTACTTGTGTTATATTTGACTAATGGTTAAATGTGTTTGATGATCAGAAACATTTTGTGTGACAAACATGCAAAAGAATAAGAAATCAGGAAGGGGGCAAATAGTTTTTCACACCACTGTAAGTCTGGAAAGTTTGTAGCTAGTGGAATTGGTCACATGGATCAAGTAGTCTGAAGAAAGATATAGACTTCAAACTAATTTAATATGCTGATAGTTTTCAGAATGAAACATGCATTTTAGAATGATATTTAATACATAAAAACCTAGTTCTTTGGTCAAGATGTAATTTAACTCCAGTAATTAATGGTTCATTCAAAGTTGTTGATTTCTATAGTAGTATATTTAACCTATCAAAAGTTATTAAAATACTTTATTGCTAAGGTCAGAAGATCAGACTTATAGATGTTCACACATTTTGTATAATTAATTATCAATGTTATAGTTTTGATTGATAAAGACTGATATGCTTTACAATTTCTTATATACTTCATTCACATTTGGAGCACATACAGATTAAGTGATAAGCTGACAATAAAGTAAGATTGTTAGTAGCAACACCGTATGGAACACCATGGACAAGTTTCCTCAAATAAGCCATAAATACATTCTTTGAATCTGCTTATTCCATCTATAAGACAGGAGGCATCTAGTAAAAATTCTGCCACCATCATAAGTCACTTAAGAATCAAGTTGGAGTGAGATGCCTCTTCATCACAGAACATAACTTATACAGTGCCAATTTAGAAACACTAATTACATGGAGTGAGTCACTGGAATCCATGGAGAAAAACTCACATAATGAAACTATGAAAACCTTACACTGACTTCAAACTAAAAATCAAGCACATTTACAGAGCTAACAACAATATGAAATAAATCACTCACAGTCAAACCAAGAATATCTAATGAGCACTACAAATGATAAATCACCAAATATCTCATAAACTGTATTTCAAATTGAAAACTAAATGCCTAACTGTAATGCACAGAGAGCCTGCTAATCCAATGTGTTAACAGACTGGCACCCTAGGCATGGGTGTTTATTAACTTGTGTCCTGTGCTACACTTTTTTTCTGCATTTATTTAATTCTGTTGTAGTAATTTTCAATAGCCCATCTTAAAAGGACAAGTATCTGTGTACCCATATCCGACTGTTATGCCTTTTTTATATGCCATTTAGTATATTAGTCATAAAAGCACCATAAAAGTGGTGCTAGTGTTTATGAAATGCCACTTGTTGGAATGAAAAATGCAATGCATTTCATTACTACATACATTACAAAATACATTCCAATAGATGCTGCATTGCAAATGTTAATCTTGAACACATCCAAAAGAAAGTAATGACTGGACAAAATAAGACAGCTTATCCACCTTAATAAAAGGTCAAGTGTGTGTGTCTGTGTAATTGTGTATGTCCAAGTGACTATCTTGTACCCAATCAAGTGACATCAATGAGAGTTAGAGCCATAATGCTAATGACTGAAAACATGGAGAGCAAAGGATGAGTTAAACAAAAAATCAGTACACATGTCAGGAAACCAAAGCCCTGACACAACAAGACTAGAATCAGTAAACCAGGCCAATTTGGTAGCAACCACCACCTCATTATCCTAGAAAAAAACTTCAATGATACAAATGGTTAGTTCGACAAGCAACACCAAGAAGAAGCTGCAAAAACTGGAGACTATCTGGAGAGGAAAAGGTAAAGAAAACAAATCAGTGTGTACTTTTATACTACACCAAATGAACAACTCATAAATCAAAAACAAAACATGAGGTGTACGGTACATTGATTATTTCGATTTCAATCTGCCTTACGGATAGTTCAACAATATTTCAACAAATACACTCATTTGTATTGCTGGGCACAATTAACCTTGGCAAGTAATTGCAAACTCCCTTATTAAACCATACAGCATGACTTTAATTGAAACCACGATGAAGGTTATGAAAGAAAATGTAACTTTTTAAACAAGTATTGAAACCTTTTAATTTAACGCATATGCATATCATTCAAAAAGTGGAAGGAACTTAAGACACGCAGAGAACATGCAGACTCCATACAAACAGTGACCACACTCAGGGTTAAAGCAAAAGAGTATAAAATAAGTGTCCTTTTCAACTTCCAATAGGTCTGCTGCATGAATGATTTTCAAGTAGGCACAAAAGAAAAAATAATGCTTCTTTATAGTTCTATCTTTTGATAATAATTACATAATTTATATATACTCTAACAAATCCCATCCACTAGTTTTAACTAAATGTTTAAATCAATAAAGACTCAGAGTTGTACTTAATATCTAACAGTGTGAACTACTACAATTTAAAACATGCAAATTATCAAATAAAGATTTCAAAATCTAAAACTACAGTTTGTTTGAGTACTTACACAATATTTAGTATGGCTTATTTCATACTTCAAAGTTCAAAACATTTTTGTTTGAAAACTATCATCTAATCTGTCGTATTTCATGTTTTTTCCCTACACAAGATGCACAGTTTTTATACATAGTTGGTTTGAACATCGCTTAAAAAAATCTTCAGTATAACTTATTTACATCACCATAGAGACTTACTATAATTTCTCTTCTGCAGACTGTTGTAGTGTATTGCAAGTTTATTAACTGATTCTGAAAACCCACTTTTCTCACCAGGTTCAAGAGGGAGGGGCCAATTCCTATAGCTTCTTGCACAAAGCACAATTCTGGGCACATATACACTTGTTTCTACTCTATACTGACTCAAGTTGACACTTGACAGTCAGCATAAACTGAGCCTATGTCTACATTATGGGGTCTGGTGCAGGAATCACAGTAGAAAAGGTACCCCTGAATTTCACTGGTCACATTAAGATACTGCAATAAACCTACATAAATATATCAGTTGCTTCAATGCCATGAATTGAACTTGCATCTGTAGTTTGAGGCTATGAACACTAGATACTGGGCTACTAAAATACTATCTATAGGAAATAAGTGGAATATTACATTGACCGATTTCTATAAACTGATTGCATGCAGCACTCGCTTGTCTGCTTAGGTGTGCAGCTTTACTGTCCATCACATTTACTTCTTGCCTTACACCCAGTGCTGCTGGGAAAGCCACTGGCACCCTGTGATTCTAAACAGGGAAGATTACATTTACTCCTCAGCAATAACATCTGATTAGTTCTTGTCACTTGACTGCACACTAACCATGCGTGCAATTGATACCAGAGTGGCAAGTATGCAAAATATCTGTGAGAAATAGTGCATTAATTTTACAAAATAATTCATTATTTGTTAAGAAATAGCACCATTTAAGTGTCTTAAAAAGAACAATTAAATGCGTTTTTAGCGTTTCCATTTTGTACTACCAAATTCAACTACAGAGCTTCTATGCGGGAATTTATTTAGCCCTAAAAAACATGATACTCAAACTAGTGTAATAACAATAACAGTCTTAAATCAACAAAAGTCTAAACAGTGTACACTGTAGGTGGAAAAAGACTATTTAATCCTTGATTAAAATACGGACAATTTTTTTTCCAGTAGAAGCTCAAGTTCTCCATGTGCCACTTGTGGCTTTTACTGCTTAACTACTAATACTTGTGGGTTCATACCAGTTACAGGTTTGACATTTCTCGTTAGTGCACATGAACTATAGAAGGGCAGAGCAGGCTCTTTTTTCTTAGGAGACTGTGTTCCTTTACTATGGGTAATGACATACTTTACTTTCTATAACTCTGTGATGGCCAATGCGATTTTCTACATTGTGATGTGCTGGGTAGGGTTGTGCGATATTTCGATACAGAAAAACCCATTTTTTTAAAATGGCAAGGTACTATAATTTTGGTACCATAAGTAAACAGTAGTGTTGAAAGACCATGTGCTCAACTCTTTGCACCTCCACTTTTAAACATGCTACAGACTGCAGAGTGGACAGACCTTTCTCCACCCCTACTGACACACTAGAGAAGCTTCTTAAAAACTATGGCCGCAATGATACGTTTGTGATGGGTCTTCACGAGATTGTGCAGTTACACTACAAAAGTTCATCCTAGAGTGAATTCTGTGTCGAGTGATATGCCTGCCACTATTTATCATACTTTTTACTGTGGTAGCATATCCAAACAACGCCACTAACACATCACAGAGATCTTTAATTTCTGTGGATCAAATATTACACATTAGTTTTTCTCCACTCCCATCACACAAACTATTAAACAGACAGTCTAAGAAGTATATCAGCAAAGATGCATAATATAAGAAAGGGATAAACAAGATGAAATGACAGACAAACTCATGAAGTGAAGAGACTGAGGAGCTAATTCAAAACGTCAAAATGAAAATAAGAGGTGTAAGGGAGAGTAAATTGGGTGGCAGTACATAGTGACAGTTAATTAAGTTTAATATACCTTGGCAAAGAAGAATTCCTTCTCATCACAGTGGATGAAAATGGTCTGATAAATGTCCATCAATACAAGAATGAAGGACATGTTTATTAGTTCACTGAGGACTGTAGCTTCACCATAAAATATGACAATATTGACAATCAGTATAGATTCAACAAAGTGTCAGCTGGTAGAGTTGAACATTTCAAACTCTTCAACAATATGTATTCTACCACTCCAATAAAATACAAATATTGCTTACATTTCTAAGAATAGTTTAGCATTTTTCTTTGGATAATAAAACTGTTAAATGGATCCCAAGGTATATTAACACTAGAATTGCCAGAGTCCACAAAAAAACTCGTAGATCCAGCCCATCTTAAAACCGTTCTCACCTCTCCGCCACCGTCTTTTGTCTTCTAAATGTGCCGATTAACAGGAGCAGCAAGCAGCCGGCTATTCCACCCCCCCATCTTCGCAGAACGTTAACTAAGTTTTTCCAGCTCATGCCTTGTTTGATTATCTGGGAGTGACTCAACTGCTGGAGTTTTAGAGTGGAAATAATAGATCGTTATTTGGAACACATGCATTTCATGTGTGTTCCGTTTCTACAGTAATCTGTGTAAACACATTGCTAAAACTGAAACTTTGTCATATTTTAGTAATAAATGTTACAAAATGTAGGCATAAACTATAGAATGTATGAAGCCTGATTTTCAAAGATCAAATAAACACCTTCACAAAAGGTTCAAAAACAACACAACAACTTCCATGGCATACCACTAAGATTTGCCTCTCAGAGTGCAGCATTCTTACCATGTCTCAGAGACTCGAGTTCAATTCCTCGCTAGGGACAGTGTTACTTTTTTTTTCTTTTTAACTATGGCCGCACTGCCTGCCTGCCTGCAAGCGTCAGCTTTCTGCGTGCTGGGGCATTTTTCTTTTTTTTTTTCCCTAAGTAAATTGTTAACTATAAAATATTGATCGCGGTTATTTCTGTTGATTAATTCATGCTTTCATTCACTATAGCTAATACTGTTATCAAGTGGTCGCTATTTTTGCCTGTTGTATACAATCTATCTAGCGTCTTTATCTCCACTCTCACTGTCCGCTTGCCTGCGTGCAGCGTGTATCGACTGATAAATGATTTAATGTATTTTCTTTTTAACCTCAAACAGACCTTAATTTTATAAACTGGTACGTACTGTCAGTTAATAAGATTGTTATATTTTCATGTGGGATGGTCCTTTTAAAATATTTAAGAACTGAGACTGCAATTAACATGAACAAGTGTCCTTACAACTGTTATTTTTAAGATCCATAACACACAGACAGACAGACAGAGCACTGCGTAATAAAGAGACAGACAGGCAGATAAGTCACTGGATACTGTATATGAACAAACAGGGAAGGCACATGTACTAAAAGAAAAAAAAAGATCAACATGTGCGTTGTTCCAACTGCACTGAGTAAGCTCACGCACGCTAACCCCTCTCCTCCCCCGATCTAACTCAAAGTATCAGCGCAAGTACAGACACAAACCAAGTGTACAGTGGTGTGAAAAACTATTTGCCCCCTTCCTGATTTCTCATTCTTTTGCATGTTTGTCACACAAAATGTTTCTGATCATCAAACACATTTAACCATTAGTCAAATATAACACAAGTAAACACAAAATGCAGTTTTTAAATGATGGTTTTTATTATTTAGGGAGAAAAAAAATCCAAACCTATAAGGCCCTGTGTGAAAAGTAATTGCCCCCTGAACCTAATAACTGGTTGGGCCACCCTTAGCAGCAATAACTGCAATCAAGCGTTTGCGATAACTTGTAATGAGTCTTTTACAGCGCTCTGGAGGAATTTTGGCCCACTCATCTTTCCAGAATTGTTGTAATTCAGCTTTATTTGAGGGTTTTCTAGCATGAACCGCCTTTTTAAGGTCATGCCATAGCATCTCAATTGGATTCAGGTCAGGACTTTGACTAGGCCACTCCAAAGTCTTCATTTTGTTTTTCTTCAGCCATTCAGAGGTGGATTTGCTGGTGTGTTTTGGGTCATTGTCCTGTTGCAGCACCCAAGATCGCTTCAGTCTCTTTCTTATGGTGGAGTCGTGAACACTGACCTTAATTGAGGCAAGAGAGGCCTGCAGTTCTTTAGACGTTGTCCTGGGGTCTTTTGTGACCTCTCGCATGAGTCGTCTCTGCGCTCTTGGGGTAATTTTGGTTGGCCGGCCACTCCTGGGAAGGTTCACCACTGTTCCATGATTTTGCTATTTGTGGATAATGGCTTTCACTGTGGTTCGCTGGAGTTCCAAAGCTTTAGAAATGGCTTCATAACCTTTACCAGACTGATAGATCTCAATTACTTCTGTTCTCATTTGTTCCTGAATTTCTTTGGATCTTGGCATGATGTCTAGCTTTTGAGGTGCTTTTGGTCTACTTCTCTGTGTCAGGCAGCTCCTATTTAAGTGATTTCTTGATTGAAACAGGTGTGGCAGTAATCAGGCCTGGGGATGGCTACGGAAATTGAACTTAGGTGTGATACACCACAGTTAGGTTATTTTTTAACAAGGGGGCAATTACTTTTTCACACAGGGCCATGTAGGTTTGGATTTTTTCTCCCTAAATAATAAAAACCATCATTTAAAAACTGCATTTTGTGTTTACTTGTGTTATATTTGACTAATGGTTAAATGTGTTTGATGATCAGAAACATTTTGTGTGACAAACATGCAAAAGAATAAGAAATCAGGAAGGGGGCAAATAGTTTTTCACACCACTGTATGTGTGTACTGTATAATATTATGTGTGTACTGTATAATATTAACACAAAGAGCAGCTTACTACTGAAAACGGCAAATACAGGAGTGAGTGGGGATTGAACCGGCGACTCTTGATTACACTTGGTTTGCGTCTGTACTTGCGCTGTTACTTAGACTCAGATCGGGGTTTGAGGGGAGGGGTTAGAGCACATGAGCTTATTCAGTGGAAGCAGGACCAAGGCACAAGTTGATCTTTATTTTTTCTTTCAGTACATGTGCCTTCCCTATTTATATACAGTATCTAGTGACTTCTCTGCCTGTCTGTCTCTCTATTACGCAGTGCTCTGTCTGTCTGTCTGTGTGTTATGGATCTTAAAAGTTACAGTTATAAGGATACTTGTTCATGTTAATTGCAGTCTCAATTGTTATACAATATTTTAAAAGGAGCATCCCACATGAAAATATAACTATCTCATTAACTGACAGTGCATACCAGTTTATAAATTTTATGTCCGTTTTAATGTTAAAATGAAAAAAAAAGATTAACAGTCTCTCCCCAGGAGGGGAATTGAACTTGGGTCTCTAAAGCACAGCCAGCCCACTGCGCGGAGTCAGCGACTCTTACCACTGCGCTACAAAAGCTGTTTTAATGTCTTTCAGCCTTTTGTGAAAGTGTTTATTTGACGTTTGGACTTCATGCTTTTACACATTCTATAGTTTATGCCTGCATTTTGTAACGTTTATTACTAAAATATGAAAAAGTTTCAGTTTTAACAATGTGTTTACACAGATTACTGTAGAAACGGAACCAACATGAATTGCATGTGTTTCAAATAACAATCTATTATTTCCACTCTAAAACTCTACTTCACTCCCAGGTTATCAATCAAGGCATGAGCTGAGAGAACTTAGTGAACGTTCTGCAACGGTGGGGGATGGAAGAGCCAGCTGCTTGCTGCTCGTCTTAACTGGCACATTTACAAGAAAAAAGAAGCTGGTGGAGAAGTGTGAATGGTTTTAAGGTAAGCCGGATCTACAAGTTTTTTTGTAGACTCTGGTAATTCTAGTGTTAAACTATTTGAAAACTCATTTAGAACAATATATTGTTAATAGCGGAGCTCATTTTGAAAACACTATTGGAAAAAAAGTTAATTCATCTTCAATAACTAAGCTTCATAAATGACTTACTATTTTTAACTACCTCATTCCCTACCTAGCACCATGTGTCAAGTGACTAACTTAAGTGACCTTTCATACTATAGTTTCAAAAATCCTCATATCCTTGTGCTGCACACTGAGAATTTTTTTCAGCTTTACTAAATCTTACATTAAGCATTTGAACTGCCTGTGATATACCTCAGAAACCTACACCTGTTTTGAAAGTACTTGTTTTAGGTTCAAGCCCCAGGTGCTCCCTATGTGGAATGTGCATGTTCTCCCTGGTATATGTGTGCTTCATCCAGGTGCTCTTTGTCTTCCCATAGTTCAAAGAAACAAATGTGAGTTCTATAAACAATGCTAAAATTGTCCTGAATGTATATGTCTGTGTTCACTCTGTAATGAATAGATCATTCTGGGGCTGTTCTTGCCTTGCACCCTATGCTAGCTGGGATAAGCAGGTTTGGATGGATGGAATATTGTTTTAGTAATGTTTGTTTCCTATTATTCTCTTTTAGTAATATTCGTGTAAGAAATATGGTTGAAAGGGACCAAAGATGTTTATTATTAATTGGCCACAGTTATTTGTGTCTTTTTTACTCCACTGTGATTATGACAAAGATCCATGTCTTGGGTCCCAGCACAGTATTGATTTTCTTATTTGTGTCCTCAGATTCAAAGGTTTAGGAATGCTTACACTACAGAATTCACATGGAAACTGCTCGCAACAGGGTAGTGAGACCCACCAAACAATCCATGTGGGACAATACTCCTAAACCAGCCCCTCCCCATTGACACACTTTAGACACAACACCAGACCAATCAACAAAAACTCCCTTTATTTTCCACTCCTTTTCTTTGATACACTATGGAATTTGAGAGGGACAGAAAATTTCAATGCCCTGGAAAAATCAAAGGGAAACTGTACCTTGTAGCAAAGTAGGGGAGTGTGCAATTATGCACTTCAACACGTGTTTGTATGGCGTACCGGATAGGTTTGTAATTGTGCAACCCCTTGTGGTACCGGTGCTGAAGTCCAAAAGCTGGTATCAATACTGAAGTCTTATTTTTATTACTGATCTAACACTAGAGCTTGGCCAGTAACATCTCTTCAAGAAACGCCCACTGAAACAAACTAATTAAAAGGGCAGGCTTGGTTAACTTATGGGTAACAGTCTGGCCCCCCTGGTGGTAGTAGCAATGAATAGAATTAAAACAAAACAGAGTGTCATTATGAACAATGTTGCAAATCCTCTCTCTGAAACGCTAACACAGACTTTTTCTCCCTTTCTAATTTTCTTAATTTTCAGCCATTCTGGTATGTGTTCAGACCACTGTGTGTGCATGCGTATATACTAATTTATTTATCTATTTATGTTTTAAATTAGCTTCTGTATAAAGTCAATTTCCTCCTAGGGACAAATAATGTTCTATATATCTACAGTATCTTTACTTAATTAAGTTTTTCCTGTTTAACCCCAGCATGCTCTTTTAAGGGAGTTAAATTTCTTTGCTGAAATAGATCTACATGAACAAAACAGAATAATGTTTTAATTGAAACCGTACAGTTGTGTCTTTGACCCTGTACCAACAGGCTTTTTCAAATATGTCTCTGATGTGTTTGTTGATAGTAAGCTTGACAAAGTGAAGGCATTATTAGATACAGGGGGTTTCCCAGATATCCAAAGCCTGCAGCTGTTAATTCTCTGCTCAAGAAAAATAATCGGGACTCCCATTTTTGACAACTTTAGACCGATGTCTAAATTGCTACTTTCTTATGTACAGTTCTAGAAAAAAGCAGTTTTTAAGCAGTTAAGTGATTACTTGAACAAACATTCTATTTTTGAATTTTTAGCCAGGTTTAGAACAAATTAAAGTATAAAAAAATGCACTGGATAAAGTAGTAAATAAATTGCGGGTTAATGCAGACAGAAGCCAGAAACAGTGCCTTTCGGAAGTACTCATCCCTCTCTGTGTTAATCCTGTTTTGTTGCATTATAGCCTGGACTTATGTTTTTTGGGGGGGCTTAGCTTTATTTACATAAAATGCCTACCACTTTGAAGGTGTAAAATAATTCTGTGTGTCACAATAAAAATGAAGAAAAAAAAATCAGAAATTATGAATGTGCATTGGTATTCACCTCCCAACTCAATATTTTGTAGGGCCACGAGGTATACGATATTGTCAAGAAATTATATCTCAGTGTTTTCTGGGACTTTGATGATAACGATAATTAGATGATATTTTGCATCCTTTTAAAATGTGTTTGTAAAAGTCTTATTGATCTACCTTGGTCTCAAAAATAGCATAGGAATGGTAGTTTACTAACGAGAAACAACAGTTGTGAAAAACAGGTCTTATTTATTTACTTAAAACTGAAACAAAATAACACAAAAACATTAAAATTACCAGTGAAACTATTACTGAGATCAAATAGTGCAAGTATGAGTAAACCATTTCAAAGTGGCCTACAAGAAAAAAGTAAAAAAATGTATTATAATGAGAGCATTTTAAACAGACACGTATCCTTGATGTAAACAAGATATGAAGCCAAAGGGAATAAATTACTAATCATAATTGAATTATAGGGCATGAACATTATAGTTTGAATGAACATAAATTGCTCTTCTTTAAGGTGAACTGTGCAGCAAACGAGCAAGAACAAAAATCTAACATACTGTATTATGGTGTTAAAATTCAAAGTTCTGTCAAATACTATACAGTAAAAAAAAAAAAAAAACTATAGCATTTGAAACACGTTCTGTCATATATTGCACAAAGATAAAAAAATATTACCTAATTTGTTCAAACTGATTGTTTTTTTCCTGACGCCTATGTACAGGGCACCGTACTAGATCAATTTCACTCTGCAAATGGTGAAACAAGTTATTTGTAAAGCTGTCTTTAGTGAAAAACGATTTCCGACATAGTTTGCAGATTGACGTGTTTTAAGTAACATCAGTATTTTGAAAGCTAAGCTACCTCCACGCGAGTAAGGATGATCCACATCTTGCAACTTAATCTAACAACATCGATTGTGAGGCTTTTTATCTTCTGGTGCAGTTTGCCAACTTAGTTTTTGGCAGCAACTCTTAGGTTCACTTGTGCTGCGGTGACCGTGCATGCACGTGCACAAGTCTATCCTGTTATATTACATGAGGCAGTGAACGAGTGGACACTCGAGTTGTGTTTTTGATTGTTATTTGTAAAGTGAGTGGCATACTCAATAATTTCAGTTCGCACATCCTTAAAACAGCAATTAAGATATTATCGTAGATGATACATATTGCACAATCCAACCACTAGGATTTTCGACCATTCTTCAATGCAAAACTGCTCCAATTCCTTCATGTTAGATGGGTTGCATCATTGTACAGCTATAGTCCAGTCATGTTACAGATTCTCAGCTGGACTGAGATCTGGGCTTTGGCTAAGCAATTCTATGACATTTAAATGTTTCCCTTTAAACTATTCGAGCATTGCTTTAGCAGTAGGTTTAGAGGCATTGCCCTGCTGGACGGTGAACTTTTAGTCCCGGTTTCAAACCAATGGCAGACTGAAATAGATTATCCTCAACAATTTCCCTGTATTTAATACCATCCCTCATTCTTTCAATTATGCCAATGAAAAACTTCATCACAGCATCATGCTGCCACCACTAGGGGTGTTGAAATTAATCACATAATCGATGCATCGCGATGCAGACGTGGACAATTCTGCATCGATATACTGACAGAATATAATTGATTATATCATAATGACATTACTTGGTGATTTTGTGGCTGCAGCATAAAAATTTGAGTTTCCGTAGATCCCGGAGTACAGGCCGACCCGGTATATTAGCCGAACCCCTTCTCTACCTACTAAATTACATGTATTTGCCGATGACCGGTATTTAAGCCGACCCCCTTCTCCAAGCAAAATTTTCTAAATTTCCTTAAAAGTGTCTCTTCGGGTATATTTATAATGTTTATCGGCGAGAATTTGAGACTGCCGGCATTTTTGATCTATACTAATAAAAGGCAAAGCCCTCACTCACTCACTCACTCACTCACTCACTCACTCATCACTAATTCTCCAACTTCCCGTGTAGGTAGAAGGCTGAAATTTGGCAGGCTCATTCCTTACAGCTTACTTACAAAAGTTGGACAGGTTTCATTTCGAAATTCTACGCCTAATGGTCATAACTGGAAGGTATTTTTCTCCATTAACTGTAATGGAGTAGAGCTGCAAAGACGTAGGGGCGGAGTTTCGTGTGACATCATCACGCCTCCCTCGTAATCACGTGAACTGACTGTCAACGCAGTGCGTAGAAAACCAGGAAGACCTACAAAAAGCGCTTAAGAAAACATGCATTATATAATTGAGAAGGCAGCGAAACAATAAGAAGCGAGCGAGTGGCATATACTACCATATTCATGAGTGCTGCTACCTCGGAAAGAAAGCAAGGTGTAAACCTAAACTTTAAATTAAGTTCATAGACAGGCTACGCTGGCGTTTCACATGCCCACAGGTAATGCGGGATACAAGTTTAATGAGAGGGCGCAGGATATAAGCGAGTTTTGATCACTTTGTAACTAAGTTAAAATTGTAGGTGAAGGGGTGTGCTTATGCAAATTCAGAGACTGTGTTTGTGGGGATTGACAGTTAAGGCGGGTGGGGGAGTCACGTCATCATCTCCCCTCCCATTTACCTCAAGTTAATACACACGCTGTCTCTAGAGTTTCAACACACTGAATCCTCCAGGCACTACTTACAAAAGGTCACATTGACAAGCGTGTTACGCTATTTTTAAAATCTTTCCTTTTCTTAGCACAAGCACAGCTGAGAAGCTTCGATGCATGTGCTCCATAACGCGTTGAAAAATAATGCATTTAATCACACTTTGCATTACAAGCAAAGGGAACTTTTGTCAATGCATGATTTCCTGGTACACCGATTACATTGATCAGCGCATCCCGATTCATTTTACCCTCGCACCACCTTAGTTTGAGAAGAAGTATGAAAAATATGAGGTTAACACAGAAAAACAGATCACCAATTCAAGCTTTATGAATAATCGATTGCCATCAATAATTGTTTTGGTAAAGCCATCCTCCTTCCATTTTATAATTTTTCCGCCACTAGCCATGATTAAATGAACGGTAAAAAGTAAGAGCGAGCGAGGGTGACTTATTTAGGCAGGAATATATATGATAGCAACACTCATGACAATGTCAATCATGTTACGTTATTATTAAAATGTTTCCTTTTCTTTTTCATTACTTCTTTAACACACTACTTCTCGCTGCGGCGCGGGTATTTTGCTATATATATAATATATGAATTACCTCCAAAGAGCGCTGAGACTTTTGATATCATGAGCGTGTGTACAAAGGGGTCTCCTGCCCAGCAAAAGTCGAGCAGCCAGCGCGTGCATAGCTGTGCCGGCCTTTGAGACGCTGACTGCGCTTCTGCCTTAAGTCAAAGTGAGCACTTTTAATTTTTTTCATCCGCCCCCTGAGCTATAGCCCAGACAAGTGCAAACACGGGACCCCTTTTCTACACCACGGCAAAATAATATTAAGGCGATTCACACTTTCTTTTGCATATCGATTATCAGGTCCTCAGCTCGGATTATGAACACACGCATACGAGTGGAGGACTCACAGTGCCATCACAGCCGATTAATGGCGGGGCGTCTCACCAGTCTACACAAGACCCACCGCGACTGTCGCCAAAGGCGATCATAACGTCAGCGAACACATCTCTCTATACTATATAAAAGAAAAAGGCAACTTTCCTTTCTTTACACCCTTTTTCCTTTTATCCCAAACCAAAGCCTTTCTCTCTTAACACGGCAGAGGACACAAAAATAATTTTCTTTAATTGCCGGTAAGGCACATTACCAGAGGCACAAATTTGAACGTTCACATAGAAAATGTAATTTCTATACCACAGCCGTCGTAGCGCCTTTCAAAAGGGATCTACTACCGAGAGATGATCCATATACATTTTAGCTGCTGTTAGTTACTTACCTGTTTTGTTACACAGTCTTTAAAATGTAGTTTACCCGCAACCACTCCAGTAGTGCTCAATGTACCTGTACTTCTTAAAACGTTAATGTTTTACTGTTTAATAACTTATAGACTATATTTCATTATTTTTCCCTTGCACTCAGTGACCAAAGCTATACACACACATATAGACACATACAAACATACACACAAGTATATGTATGTGTATATATATGTATGTGTATATATATATATACACACACACACACCCCTATCTAGATTATATATATATACACACACACACACACACACACACACACATACATACACACATATATATAATTTGTGTGTGTAGATATGTATATAGATATGTAGATATGAAGATATGTATGTGTATATATATGTATATTATATATATATGTATGTATGTGTGTATGTGTGTGTGTGTATATATATATATGACAGCAGCAATCCAAGCTGTGAGAAAACAGTAAAAGGAGGCGTGTCAGGCGTCGTGGTACATTTTCTGATGCAGCTACGAAAACAACTTTGTGACGCTGCCACCAAATACACAAAACAATTACTTTGACAATCATGTTACATTATTTTTAAAATGTTTCCTTTTCTTTTCATAACTTCTTTAACACATGACATCGCTGCGGCTGGTATTTTGCTATATATATATATATATATCACAGCGACACTCATAACAGTGACAAAACAATTACATTGACAATCATGTTACGTTATTTTCAAAATGTTTCCTTTTCTTTCTCTTTCCTTCTTTAACACACTACTTCTCCGCTGCCAAGCGCGGGTATTTTGCTATATATATATATATATATATATATATATATATATATACAGTGGTGTGAAAAACTATTTGCCCCCTTCCTGTTTTCTTATTCTTTTGCATGTTTGTCCCACAAAATGTTTCTGATCATCAAACACATTTAACCATTAGTCAAATATAACACAAGTAAACACAAAATGCAGTTTTTAAATGATGGTTTTATTATTTAGGAGAAAAAAATCCAAACCTACATGGCCCTGTGTGAAAAAGTAATTGCCCCCTTGTTAAAAAATAACCTAACTGTGGTGTATCACACCTGAGTTCAATTTCCGTAGCCACCCCCAGGCCTGATTACTGCCACATCTGTTTCAATCAAGAAATCACTTAAATAGGAGCTGCCTGACACAGAGAAGTAGACCAAAAGCACCTCAAAAGCTAGACATCATAACTAGATCCAAAGAAATTCAGGAACAAATGAGAACAGAAGTAATTGAGATCTATCAGTCTGCTAAAGGTTATAAAGCCATTTCTAAAGCTTTGGGACTCCAGCGAACCACAGTGAGAGCCATTATCCACAAATGGCAAAAACATGGAACAGTGGTGAACCTTCCCAGGAGTGGCCGGCCGACCAAAATTACCTCAAGAGCGCAGAGACGACTCATCCGAGAGGTCACAAAAGACCCCAGGACAATGTCTAAAGAACTGCAGGCCTCACTTGCCTCAATTAAGGTCAGTGTTCACGACTCCACCATAAGAAAGAGACTGGGCAAAACGGCCTACATGGCAGATTTCCAAGACGCAAACCACTGTTAAGCAAAAGAACATTAGGGCTCGTCTCAATTTTGCTAAGAAACATCTCAATGATTGCCAAGACTTTTGGGAAAATACCTTGTGGACTGATGAGACAAAAGTTGAACTTTTTGGAAGGCAAATGTCCTGTTACATCTGGCGTAAAAGGAACACAGCATTTCAGAAAAAGAACATCATACCAACAGTAAAATATGGTGGTGGTAGTGTGATGGTCTGGGGTTGTTTTGCTGCTTCAGGACCTGGAAGGCTTGCTGTGATAGATGGAACCATGAATTCTACTGTCTACCAAAAATCCTGAAGGAGAATGTCCAGCCATCTGTTCGTCAACTCAAGCTGAAGCGATCTTGGGTGCTGCAACAGGACAATGACCCAAAACACACCAGCAAATCCACCTCTGAATGGCTGAAGAAAAACAAAATGAAGACTTTGGAGTGGCCTAGTCAAAGTCCTGACCTGAATCCAATTGAGATGCTATGGCATGACCTTAAAAAGGCAGTTCATGCTAGAAAACCCTCAAATAAAGCTGAATTACAACAATTCTGCAAAGATGAGTGGGCCAAAATTCCTCCAGAGCGCTGTAAAAGACTCATTGCAAGTTATCGCAAACGCTTGATTGCAGTTATTGCTGCTAAGGGTGGCCCAACCAGTTATTAGGTTCAGGGGCAATTACTTTTTCACACAGGGCCATATAGGTTTGGATTTTTTCTCCCTAAATAATAAAAACCATCATTTATAAACTGCATTTTGTGTTTACTTGTGTTATATTTGACTAATGGTTAAATGTGTTTGATGATCAGAAACATTTTGTGTGACAAACATGCAAAAGAATAAGAAATCAGGAAGGGGGCAAATAGTTTTTCACACCACTGTATATATATATATAGATAGATAGAGGTATATATATATAGATAGATAGAGATATATATATAGATAGATATGAGAACAACATAGATAGATAGATAGATAGATAGATAGATAGATAGATAGATAGATAGATAGATAGATAGATAGATAGATATGAGAACAACACTCATATCAATGACAAAACAATTACATTAACAATCATGTTACGTTATTTTTAAAATTTTTCCTTTTCTTTTTCGTACCTTCTTTAAAACACTACTTCTCCGCTGCGAAGCGCGGGTATTCTGCTAGTATATAATATAATGTGCATAATTTACCAAAACACCAATAATTTTTCTAATGTACTAACTAAAAAGTTATAAAAAGTGCCTAGCCTACTTCGATTAAGCTAGGAGCATGGCAGCGCACATGGTCACAGCGGCTCAGGGCTCTTCTTTTCAGTGCACTTTTTTGTTGTTTTTGTACTTTTTTTTTGTCCTTGTTTGTGCACAATCGGTTCGGCGAACATCCGCTACACCATTCAGAACCTTATAGACATCGGTGTCCAGAGCCAGACATCTGTTTCGAGTGTTTTCATCACACCCACAACATCCCAGACAACATAACGAGACCAGCGGGCTCTCCGTGGATTGTTGTCGGGTCTAGGAGACGACACAGACGGAGGAGGGAAAGAAAGCAGAAGCGGGGCCGCAGATCCGGCGTTATGCTAAAGCTAAAAAACAGAATATATACAGAATACATATACAGAACTTTTTTCTGCACTGAAGGAGCTGCTTTTAATCTCATTGTAGATGCGTATAGTGACAATAAAAGGCATTCTATTCTAGAAACAATTTCATACTGTACTCACCATTTAATCTGACATCTTTGGACTGCAGGAAGGGAGGAGATATTTCCACACAATGTCCATCTTCGTTTCGATTGCGATCGCTTTCTTTTACCTTCTCTTCCTTCCTTAGCAATTATGTGTCTTGCTTGCATGGTCTTAATGAATTATATATATATATATATATATATATAGGTAAATCACTGCAATGACGGAAATTACATCCACAAACACATGTATCTGGGCTCCGACTGACTATTAACGCCTCGGTTGTTTGTTTACAATCGTGCAAGCAGATACACGTGACCGCATCCGTTTCGTAACACAAGATGTTGATCATAATTCAAAACAAAAAATTTCATTTTAAACTTCCCAATAATTTATTATAAATTTTATTAATAAAATCAACAACTAGAACACTTTTTTGAATAAATTCTTTATTTAATTTAAAGTACCGGCATGCAAAGTTACTTCTTCATCTGAAAGATGTCTCTGTGGTTTCGTCATTACTTACTTCCGTATTCATCGGCAAAACCGGCATTGCGCTGGAAATCTTGAATCTGAAACGATACTCGTTGTATAAACCGACCCCCAAACTCCAAGACAAAAATCTAGGACGAAATTCTCGGCTTATATAATGGGATCTGCGGTAAGAAGTTGTCCCGGTAGTGACTGTGGCTGTCTGATCTAAATACAGCGCTGCTTTGTGTAAAAGTAACTCATCTCACTGACGTCACTCACTGCATACTCGCTGGTAGAGCATGGCAGAGGGAGGCCGAGAGATTCAAAATGCTTCAAACAATTTAAAAGCTGATATCTGGACTCATTTTGGATTTTACAAACAGATTGGGAAGCATATAGATATATAAGTAAAATATAAAATATGTTGGGAACACTACCAACAAGAAATCACATTAGCGGTTTCCACACTGAGATGTGAACACCACCAAAGAATTTACACAACTCTGTCCACAATACCGCCCAATTCTGAGAAAGGGAAGAAAATAACACAGGCTGTGG
The DNA here is from genome assembly GCF_016835505.1 of Polypterus senegalus. Lineage (NCBI taxonomy): Eukaryota > Metazoa > Chordata > Cladistia > Polypteriformes > Polypteridae > Polypterus > Polypterus senegalus. The sequence goes on from NC_053157.1 coordinate 211,080,478, forward strand.
CAGCCTACATAGCGAAAGATTTATGGCCATATTCCATTGTGGACAACACCAGGTTTCAGCACCTGTTAAAGACGCTGGAGCCGTGGTACAAGGTTCCGTCACGCAGCCACTTTACAGAAAAGGTTATATCGGCTCTTTATCAAGCAACCAGAGCCCAGATAACAGCATCAATGAGCAAAGATAGTCGAGCAGCAATAACATGTGATTCATGGACTTCAGTGGCAACGAAGTCTTATGTTACAGTGACAGCACATTATAAAATGCTTCGCCCATACACTGAATCTCGCCTCTCTGCGGGCGCTTTAAGTGGCCACACTCGCCAGACTTCTGGGAAGAATCCGACGTATATCGACATTCTTCCATCGCAGCACTACAGCCAGCCACCTTTAAAAGTGAACCAAAAATGCCTGTGGTCACTGTAAAAAGATCCACTCTCAAACCATAGCATGTAGATCAACTGGTGTTCTTGCACAAAAACCTACAAATTCCCAAATGCTAAAACCAGTGCTTGTGATGTTTTGTACATTCAAAAAGTGCCCAGTGCTGATGTTAAAGATTTTATTTTGTGTAGTTATTTTGTATTTTGCACAATAGTAGTTTCTGCAGAGCAGGTTTTCCCCACAGCCAGAGATGACGTCGCTGCACAAAGATCCACTCCCAAACCAGAGGATGTTGTTCAACTGGTGTTCATATTCAAAAGTCCCAAATGCTGAACACTGACTAATATGTAAAATTGTCTTTGTAATGTTGTGAACTTTCAGGAAGTGCCCTGTACACAGTGCTGTTGTTTTATGTTATACATTTTTTTTTTGTATATCATAACACCGCAGAATGTTTTGTTTTTGAAGACTGACCATATTCATACAAGATGTAAGCTAGGCCCATACTATTAATTTCTGTTTACAATTTAATGTAATGGTCACATATTCTGTTTACGTTTTGATAAGCTATGTCTATATTATTTATTTCTGTTTACAATTTAATGTAATTTTTACAATTTCGGTTTACATTGTCAGGTTTTGTTAAATAAGAATGGGAGTTAACATTTAACTGCTTGTATTTGTATTTGAAAACATGATGTGAAGTAATGTAGAAAAATTGTTGGGCTGCATCATGATGCATAGAGGAATCGAATTGTTGACATGATTATTGTAATTGAATTGAATCTTGAGAGGTTCACACCTCTAGCCACCACCATACTTCACTGTAGGAATTGTGTTCTCAGGGTAATGAGCCAAAAAACCTCAATTTGTGTTTTCTTACATTTTTTTTTAAGCAATAGCATTTTTCTAGCCACACTTCCAACAAGACCCAGTCTGTGGAGTGTACGGAGTAAAGTGGTCCTATGGACAGATACTCCCATCGTTGCTATGTATCTTTTGCTAACCATGTCTAGCAGCATTACCTGGCATTAGGTGGCATTCATTTGCCAGGATTGTAATCGTGTCATATTCTTTGCACTTTGTTATCACAGATTTATAACCCAACCCCTGACCGATACTTCTCCACAACTTTACCTATGACCTACTTGGAGAGCTCCTAGGTCTTCAAAAGTTTCTTGCTTACTGGTGCTGCAAAGTCAAAATCTTTCAGAACAGGGGCCTCATGCATAATGCCATGCGTAGAATTCGCACTATAACATGACATAAGCACAAAAGCCGAAATGTGAGTACGCAGAGAAAAATCCAGATGCAGGAATCTGTGCGTACTCCAACTTCCGCGTTCTTCTGTTCTATAAATCCCGGTCAGCGTGAAAAGTAATGCTCGTGCACGCGCGAGCTGTCCCGCCGAAACTCCTCCCAGAATTACGCCTCTCTGAATATGCTAATCAAAATACACAGCCCTTAAGCTCAGCGTTCTGTGAAAAGACAATGGGAAAAGCATGGGGAATATATAAGAATTTCAGCGAATACCAAGTGGAGGCAAAGGAAAAACATACTATTTGTTGATTTAAACAGTGGAATAAACAACAAAAGGAAGTTGATCGAGTGAGTGTGTCGAGAAACTCGAAAGCTCAAGTTCACAAAGTCACACAGTGCCAAAATAAAAAAGAAGTCACATATCAAAGTCGCAGTGAAAAGGCGAGTTGTAGCCCGCCATCTGAGCTTATTAGGGTACAGGCAAAAAAAAAATAGGCACACAGTGGGGAAAAAAAGCACAAAATGTCAACTTTAATCTCGAAATGTCCACTTTAATCACATAGTTTATTTTGTCATTAAAGTAGAACATCATAAACTTAATCTTAAATTCATTTAATTTACTAGTTTCTCAAATTCCATCATAACTAAGTAGCACGTTAAATGCTTTGTTTTGTATTTTATCTTCAATTTGCTCTGTATGTGTGAATCACTACGTGCTTACGTTCTTTCTCTTTCTCCGACAGGACACAGAATCCATTACATTCTTGACATTTCAGCTCTCTGAATAATTAAAATACTGACTGACATGATATTTTCATGGTGATTGGAATGAAAGCATGTTATTAAACATGGGAACACGATGGGGCAGTGATTGTTCATGTCTCACACAAGATGCTGTTGCGCCATGCACGACCTTCGATGAATTATTGTAGCAGTACTGTCTCTTTCAAACGTACTAACCTCCAATTCCTGTCATTACTTTTCCTTCCCCAAATACCCAAACACCACACAATCAGCTCTGTAATAGACGTTAAGCCATCTGTAAGCTTATAACAATGATTCTTCAAAACTTTTAAGGAACATTGAAATATCTTCATAGTACGTGTTTAATTATTCTATCCTTCCAGTGTTGCGCCAGCCTCAGCAAATATACAGCGAGCAAGGCAGGAACAATACGTGAACTTGCTAGCGCTGTGGCACCGTGTCTTCACATGTTTAATTATTAACAATACAGATTACTTAAATGAAGTTAAAGTTTTATCTGTATAATATAAAACACTTATTTTGCTGCATTTCATCTTAAAAATATCATCATCATATGTAAATACGAGCTTTATAAAGTGGCGCAGGTTGTGTAATATTATAACTGTAGTGCAAGTTTACAGTGGGGTAATTGTACTTATAAGTACAAACAGTTCTACAAGGAGCAAATGATTGAGTGCGTTTATAGTTCTTGGGATGAAACTGTTTCTGAACCCCGAGGTCCGTACAGGAAAGGCTTTGAAACGTTTTGTCATGGCTTTGGTAGCATGTGCTTGATGCTGTATACCGATAATTCTATTTCCAATCAGCTGCTGCTGTGATTCCCCACTCAGATACAGTGATATAAATACTCTGAGTGGTGCAGTGAGAGTAAAATGGAAAAAGATGATCCGCTGTGGCAATCCTTAAAGGGAGCAGCTGAAAGACGAAAAAGAAGAAGAAGATGGTGCACTGAGAGTAAGAACACTAAAGCAGTTATGGTATTTGGAATACTATGGCTATTCCCTGGGTCATTATATTGTTACAGGTAATCTACAATTCAGTTGCATTACACTAATAAACAATATGCAGTTAGTTTCAGTGTATTTATAAAGATGTGTCAGAAATGTGGTTCTAAGAAATAAAGGGTACCCACACAGGAACAGTAGTACTGCTTTGACGCTGGGTGCCGCCAGTCTGCAAAACCGAGCAGAGCAGCGTACGACAGGGTATGAGGTACTGTGGAAAAGTGCATGGCTTTACGCCAAGTGTAGGTTTTATAAATCGCGATTTGAATGTGGAAACGTTCTTACGCAACATTTCTGTGCGTATGTACCGTTTATGCATGAGGCCCCAGGTCTATTTATACAGACATCACATGACCGATCATGTGACACATTAAACAAACACAGGTGGACCCTAACCAAATAATTATATGACTTCTGAAGTTAATTGGTTGGACCAGATCTTATTTAGGGGTTTCACAGCAAAGAAGTTAAATACATATGCACTCACAACTTTTCAGGTTTTGCTTGTTTTTTTTCATATATATAAATTACATATACATACAATCAATCAATTTTATTTTCATTCCACTTCAACTATTTGGACTATATTGTTAAGACCATTACTGAAAATCCAAATAAAAGTCAATTTTTATCTCTAGAATGCAATGGAAGTAAACAGGACAAACACAGTGGGCACAATTACTTTTGCAAGGTAATGTATTTGTTCTTGCTCTCTTAGACATGAGTGCAACATTTGACACCACAAACACAGTATTCTTATCAATTGCCTTAGACAATGAATGGAATTCTCCTGGAGTGTTTTAAACTGGCTTTAATCCGTATCTACCAGGAAGAAAATTCTTTGTTAGTTGTGATAAGTGTACTTTATTGTACCACTAGGCTGACCCGCCTTTTAAGGAGACCGACTTTTAAGTTGACCACTTGTTAAGGCAATTCAATATGTAGATCAATTTGATATTTTATACAAACTCATTAATTTGGTTATATTGCATTTGAGCGGTATTACTTTAATACTCGCAGTTTGTTATTTTTGTGATGAAATATAAACTTGTTTTCTATATTGAGGTCGCCCTTTTGAACCCCCCTGATATTTACTACGCGGTGAGGCATTTGTACTCCATCAACATTAATTATTTCCAGAGACATAATTTTGTCTATTTTTCCAGCGCATCGCGCACAAAAGCAAGGAACGATGGGAGCACCAGAACTCTGCTCACATCATGTCGCTTCGTACCGCAAGCTGCAAGTAGTAAGTCTGTGATAAGCGGAATACCGCTACGCTTTCCACTCACGGGTCGGAAGGACAATCCCGACCGCTTTTATATATTAAGAAAGAAGAAGAAGATATTGCACAGTCTGGAGGAGAAAATCATCTTTTACCTGGAAAAACGAAACTACAAATCCCATCGTGCATTGCAAAATGGACAGGGCGTGTGTGAAACTCCGCGCCTGCGTAGCACTCACGGGGCAGAAGGACAATCCCGACCGCTTTTATATAGAAAGATGATCTTATATGCGGTATATCACAAGTATCTATTCTGAACTAGTTGCTTTTTAAATCTACATGTATCAATTAGTCTAAATTATATCAAAACACCAGGGGCCTCATGTATAAATGGTGCGTACACACAGAAATGTTGTGTATGAACATTTCCACGTTCAAATCGCGATGTATAAAATCTAAACTTGGCGTAAAGCCACACACATTTCCACGGTAGCTCATACCCTGTCGTACACAAGTTCTCCGCTCAGTTTTGCAGACTGGCGGCACCCAGCGTCAAAGCAGTGATACTGTTCCTGTGTGATTACCCGTTCTTTTTCAGATCCACATCCCTGACGTGGCTTTATAAATACACTGAAATTAAACACATTGTTTATTAGTTTAATGCATCTGATTGTAATTAACCTTTAACAATATACAGTAATGGTCCACAGAATGGTCAAACTATTCTGAATACAATAGCTGCTTTAGCATTGTTACTCTCACTGCACCTTCTTCTACTTTCAGCTGCTCCCAGTGGGGAGATGTGTCCACAGCTCTTCCAGCAAAGGCTGTTTTGTTTTAAATAAATAATCACCGCGCTTGCAGCTTAGTCAGAGGGAGTGGTGGCTGTAGCATCTCAGGGCAGTCGGCGGTGTGGCAGTTCCTCATCTAGTGCACAGGTGGGAGACTGCCCACATCCGTGATTGTTCCTGGGGCTAATGTGCTGCAGCTGCTATGTCTTCTCTGCATATACTGTATAGAGAAGCCCGAGACGGTTAAGGGAAAAGAAAAAGGGCAAAGATAAAAGAAAAAAAAAAAAACGAGAAAAAGAAAAGAGAAGAAAACAGAGGTTGCAGGAGGAAGCAGTAAGGAGAGACAGATATCGAGAGCAAGTCGGTGCAGCAGGAAGCCCACAGCAGCGGAGTAGTCAGACTGGGTGTTTCGCCAACACCTGGGAAAAGTAGTAGTTGTGGTCGCTCCCGCAGAGTTTGCTTTGGAGGGCGGGAGTCACCGGAAGGCGCAGTACTTTCCGCAGAAGGTAGCGGGAGTCGGAACTTGGGACGTGGTGTTCCCTGCGTGAGAGCCTTGGTCGCGGTAGAATTCCCAAGTAGCTGTCTGGAGGAGCCGACCGGAGCCAAGGATCGGTAAGGCAACTGACAGCAGAAGCAGGCACTGAGAAGGTCAGCTGCAGAGAGAGCGTCTCACCTGCTATAAAGCCCAACCGGGAGAAGCAGGTGAGATGCTAGTTTGAAAGATACCGGGCTTGGCATTGATTTTAAGGACTGCTTCTTGATGAACGTTTTAACCTTGCTGTTTTAAGAAGACTTTTCTATTTATTGATTTTAACATCCACAATTCACTTTTGCTTTTATTGGATTATTTATTTATTGAACATTGAAGCACTGCACTTATTTAATCTGAACTTTGTTGAAATAAAAGCACTGCGCACTTTTATACACCATCCCCTTGCTCTATTGTCATTGTCTCACTGTCTAGCTCATCGGTAGCATTACCGACGGTGTTGGGTTCAAGGGCTCCCGAACAGTGGATGGGAGAATGGAGCTGAACCCGCATTGTCACACTCCCGTTAGGGGTTACCACAGCGCATCATCTTTTTCTATATTACTCTCACTGCACCACTCGGAGTATTTATATCACTGTATCTGAGTGGGGAATCAAAGATCAACAGAATCTGAGAATGAGAATTATCGGCATGCAGCAACAAACGCACGCTGCCTCAGTCATGCTGTCTATTGAACTGCTTTCACACGGCAAACATTTCAAAGCCTTTCCTGTATGGACGGCGTGGTTCAAAAGCAGTTTCATCCCAAGAACTATAAACGCACTCTTTCAAGTGCTCCTTGTAGAACTGTACTGAACTTGCCCTACAGTTATAACATTGCACAACCTTAGCCACTTTATAAAGCGCGTATTTACATATGATGACAATATCATTTTTAAGATGAAATGCCGCAAAATAAGGGTTTTATATTATACAGATAAAACTTTAGCTTCATTTAAATAATCTATATTGGAGCCAATCCCAGCCAACACAGGGTGCAAGGCAGGAAACAAACCCCGGGCAGGGCGCCAGCCCACCACAGTAATCTATATTGTTAATAATTAAACATGCTAGGAAACGGTGCCGCAACGCTAGCTAGGAGCTTGTGCTCCGTTCAAGGATTGCTCCTGCCTCACGCTGCATTCTTGCTGGTGCTATCGCAACACTGGAAGGATAGATGGATAGAATAATTAAACATGTACTACGAAGATATTTCAATGTTCCTTAAAAGTTTTGAAGAATCGGTGTTCTAAGCTTACAAATGGCTTAAAGTCTATTACAGAGAAGATTGTGTGGCGATTGGGTATTTGGAGAAAGAAAAGGAAGGGCAGGAGTTGGAGGGTTAGTACAATTTAAAAGAGACAGTACTGCTACAATAAATTATTTCATCGAAGGTCGCTCACGGCAAAGTAAGCATCTTGCATGAGGCAGGAACAATCACTGCACCACTGTGTTCCCATGTTTAATAACATGCATTAACTCCTATCATCATGAAAATGTTATCACATATACATGTCAGTATTTTAATTATTCAGAGAACTGTAATATTACAAATGTAATGAATTCTGTGTCCTGTCGGAGGAAGAGCAAACCTGGAAGCACATAGTGATTCACACATATAGAGCACATAGAAGATCAAATACAAAACAAAGCATTTAAAATGCTACTTTAGTTACGATGGGATTTGAGAAACTAGTAAATTAAACGATTTTAAGATGAAGTTTATGATGTTCTACTTTTCGAGATTAAAGTTGACATTTCGTGCTTTTTTCCCCACTGTGTGTCTATTTTTTTTTCTCTGTACCCTAATGACCTTTCATATGACACTCAGATGGTGGGCTACGACTCGCCTTTCATGGGGACTTTGATATCTGACAACTTCTTTTTTTATTTTGGGCACTGTGCGACTTTGTGAACTTGAGCTTTCAAGTTTCTCTAACACAGTATGTCACTCAATCAACTTCCTTTTGTTGTTTATATCACTGTTTATACCAACAAATAATAAGTTTTTCCTTGCCTCAACTTGGTATTCTCTGAAATTCTTCTATTTTCCCCCGTTTTTTCCCAAAAGGCTGCGCTTAAGGGCTATTTATATTGATTTGCATATTCATAGAGGCGTAATTCTGGGAGGAGTTGGGGCGGGACAGCAGGTGCGTGCACGTGCGTTGCTTTTCACGCTGATCGGGATTTATGTAGTAGAAGAATGTGGAAGTTGGCGTGTACACAGATTTATGCATCTGGACTTTTCTGTGCGTACTCACATTCCTGCAGTTGTGCTTACACCGTGATATAATGTGAGTTCTACGCATGGCGCTATACATGAGGCCCCAGGTGAACCACCACGGCTATGCCGATGACACTACTTGATTCATCTATGGCGCCCGATGACCCTGATGCTCTTGGCTTTCTAATCCAATGTCTTAGCAGTATTTCCGAATGAATGAGTAGTGACTTTCTCAAACTAAATAAGGAAAAAACAAATGTTCATGATTGGCAAAAATAGAAATTGTGACATTATTAGAAATAAACTTGATCCTTTAGCATTTAAAGTCAAGGCAGAGATAAAAAATTTACAGTGCCCTCCATAATATTTGTGGCAAAGGCACAATTTTCCTTACCCCTCTGCTCCAAAGTTAAAAATTACAAATCAAACAATTCAGAAGTGATTAAAATGTACATTGGTGACTTTAATTGGGTAATTGCATACACTTCTGTCTTACCATGTAGAAATGACTACACTTTTTCTACACTGTCCCCCCATTTCAGGGCACCATGTTTAGGACATAGCAATAGTAGGTAAATTAAAGCAGTCAAATGTACTGTAGTACTTTATTGCATATCCCTTGCATGCAATGACTGCTTTAAGTCTGTGATTCATAGACATCAACAGATGCTGAGTATCTTCTCTGGTGATGCTCTGCCATGTCTCTAAGACAGCCATCTTCTGCTACTGCTTGCTTCGGGGCCTTGTCAACTTAAGGTTTCTCCTTTAACATTTAAGAAGCTAACTAAATGATGTTGTTACCATTAAGTACACTGAAATAGTTGAGGTAACCAAGTTCTGTTACCTTAGTAAAAAAGCAGCACCTTAGGCAGTCAATCATGTCAAAGACAAAACACATCTTCAAATTAGCTTTATGCGCAGCTGCATATCAGTTTAAAAAGGCTTAACACATTATTTCTTAAATGTATCATTCTACAACAAGAATAATTTCAGACAATTTCTAAAAAAACTGCTTAAAAACCAATTTTGTATTTTTATTTATTTATTTTTTTTTGCTGCTTCATTTTAGTTGTATTCTTATTAGAATATATGGGATGAGATTTTCATATTCCTCAGGGATTTGCAATCTTTATTAATCTTCTTTTATTTTTCTCTACATTCTTTTCTGGTATTTCTGTGATGGAGTTTTCAACTGTGCAGCCACCTGTGATGCTGGAATGAAGGCCAGTAGCCCAGTTGTCCACAAAACCTAATGTAACAAACCCTCTCAGACAAGGCCTAAAAAATAATGAAAAAGATTTAAGCATATTTATGTTAGGTAGAACGCCCAGTGGGGGGCTGGATAGTCTTTTGGCCTTGGAAAAACTGCAGTTTTCTTTCTTTTTCTCCAGCTTAACTGGAGTTTAATTATTTATTCTGCGCTCCCAGCCATTTGAATTATCTTTACAGACTTAAAAATATATTGCATATAAGGATACAACTCTTCCACTAATTACACATCACATGGATTTATTATTTTTTTTTACTTTGTTACTTATTATTCTTACCTAATCTTACTTATTTTTTTTTCTTGTAACTTTCTTTTTGACATTTTGCAAAGCACTTTGGGCTACATTCTTTTGATTAAAATGTGCTGAATAAATAACTGTTGCTATTTTATGAGATTTCAATCACATTACTTAACATTTCAGAAGCTGTGTGTTCTTGTATAGTCTGCTACAGCCCATTCACTGCAAAATGGCACAGAATTCTTTGTGTATTTTTAACATCTGTGTCTATTTGCGAAGACTCTCATAGTCACTCAGTGACCAAGGCATACAACTGCATCTAGAGTAATGTTTTGCTATACTATGCAAAAGATACAAGTCTCACAATGAAAGAAATTCAATTTTTGTAATTTTTCTCTGTAAGTGGATGAACATTTAATTATTTTGACAATAACCATCTAGACAAAGTTTATATTTGATAGCCAAAAAAAATATAAGGTCTTTAAGGAATGGTTACATGCAATAACCCTATCATACAAATACTAGGCAAGACCAGAAAACAAGCAGAATGACATAATATACCAATAGAAATCATTAAATTCACATTCCTTCCAGCTGAATCAAATGCAAAATGCTGCCATAAAAATGCACAGCATTCACTTCATGGTTCTAAATGATGAAGTACTGAACCTGTAATTCACAAAAATATAGAATCATTCATCAAACCTCTGAGGATATCTGTCTCTCTATCTATTAATTCCAGAGTTGCCACTCAGATCACAAAACCTTATAAAATACAATGTATTTTATGTACTGCCTTGGAAGCTTTTATACTCTACCTAAGTTAACTTCTTTATGAGTATTTTAACATAAAAAATCTGCTTTCTAAGATAGAAAACACTGACCACCCGAGATGGCATATTATTCTAAGGAGAAAGTATAACGTCCGTTTCTTTGTCCCTGCAAACTCACGGACTACTGCTTGCCAAGTTGTGCTTTTTCTACAGTAATTTAAGTGTGCCCCAGGTTGTCATCATCTACATGTTGCTGATCAGAAGCATTTCTTACTATGTACAGTTAGTGAAACTGAATACTAGTAATCAATCTTTCACAAACCTCTGGTCAACAAGGTGACTTTAACTATTCCTGGCAGGCCACATCTAGCTAGTCTAAAAACCTGAGAACAATGTGCAATTTATATGATAAAATAAATAAACAAGTTATTCTTTTTCCTCTATAATGATATAACATTTTCAGACCAGCTATCTAACTGAAGATAGTTTATATTGGGCTCGCACAATGGCAGCCTTATTTCATTCCTGCACTATGAGTGGATCAAGCGCCCACATTGCAAAAGCTCAGAACAAATACTGCCAATCAGGTCATCGTGCTGAATTAGCAGACATATTTTTTTGTGTTTAGGAATGTTGGACAACTTCCAGATCCCTAAGATTCTTCTCATTTAAAAAAGGTAAAAACAAATAAATAAATAAAAATAAATAAATAAATAAATAGTCAAGAAACACAAATAAAAAAGCAGAAACACTAAAAAGACTATTCCTCAAATAAATTTAGAACAGTGCCGTACATTAAAGCTTTTCCTATCTTTCCAGTCATATTTGTTAAATTTGATTTCATCTCTAGTCTAAGTAATATAAATGAAACTCCCTATCTAAATTCAAATAAATAATTGCTGACTTGTCATCCTAGGTATAGGTGTATTATATATAAATATATGTTAATGCAAGTAAATGCTACCAGGAAGTTGTTCTTTTTTTCCAAAATATTAAAATAAGCTACAGTCATGTGAGAAAGTAAGTACAGTATGATTTTGCATACCAAGACAGGACTAACAATCTATTTCTCCTATGTCCTAAAATTAGTTAAATATAACATTAGGCAAAAACAGGCAAACATTTTAACAAATAACCTTTTTCTATTACTAAGCAGAAAATATGCAAACAACATGCATTAGAAATTAAGAAAACCTTCAATGCTCCTTTCACATTCAAGAAGCTAACTAAAGTATGCTGTCGCCAATTAAGTGCATGAATTATCAGACTGTAAGGTAGTTCTATTAAATCAGCATAAAAGCAGCAAATTTGGTAGTCTTCCTTGGATCAATGAGATTTCAGATAACCTTATGTCAAAGAAAAAACACATCTTTGATGTGTATGAAAAGTTTGAAAAGCCATAACACACAATTGCTGAAGTCCATTATTCTATAATAAGAAAAGAGAATGTTCAGGACAATAGCCAATTTCCCCATGAGTGGTCTAGATGAATATCAGACTAGGTATGATATGAAAAATCATAACCAAATAAAACCAGGATCTGCATGTGTACATACCACTACCACCATATCAAAAGTTATAGTATATAATGCTACCTACCATGGGAAAAACTGAACAAATATGTCTTTCTGGAAAGGTTTGCTAATAAAGGGTCTCTCCCTATACAAAGAACATGACAGCCTGGCACAAGTTCATAAAATTGTACCTGAATGAGCCTTAAGACTTCTGGAACAATGCCCTGTGGATGGAATTGATTGGCTGCTATAGACATTGACAGGACTGATGAAAACAATATATCACCACATACCAATTGTCAAGAACTGTGGTGGAAAGGTGATGATGCGGGGTTGTTTTTTAAGAGGCCAAAGTTTTTAAATTGTCAAGGTCCAGACCTCCATCTTATTGACATGTGTAAACAGGAAATACTCACAGTCTGATGAAGGAGACTGATGAACCCATGTGAAAAAATGATTACTGCAAAAGGTGGTTTACCAGCTCTAAAACTATGGTGTGGGTGTGTACTTTTTCATCTGCAACTTCTTCATGCTTTTTTAAAAAAAAAATATCAAGAAAAACTGAAATTTACCTTAATTTAGGGCAGGGTTTCTCAAATAGTGGGGAGGGCCCCTGGGGGGGGCGCGTGGCTCCGGTAAGGGGGGCGTTTGACCTCGGGGAACATGCTTTTTTTACTGTTCTAGAATAAAGTGTAATACCACTTCACTACTCCATATTTCTTTCTTTTTTTATTCTCTTATACGTTAATAAGGATACAGTGTTATGCAGAGGTGTACTTATAACAATTTTATAGACAAATGATACTATTTATAGTCACGCGGGGGGGCGCGAGATGGTTTCTTCTTCCTAGGGGGGGCATGGCAGAAAATAATTGAGAAACACTGATTTAGGGCATGATGAGAACTAGATCATCCATAATTACAAAACTCCCAACATGTACAATCACTAAATTAAAGTAGGGAGGGTTTATTTTGTATTTACACTACAACGGTATTAATTAACACAATATCACATTTCATATACTTCACAGCACTGGAGGCAGATTGGCAAACTTAAATATTTACTTCAAACATTTTCTTGCCAGTTCTGCATCCTATACAGAAACTCAGAATGTCTTGGGCAAAAAGTCCTAAATGAATCATCAGTGAACTGTATATTTTTCAGTACATTTTGTCAATTCAGTTATAACTTTACATTAAAAGCTGCACATTTGTGGTGAAATGTAGCTATACCTCTACACCATAACTAATTAACATGATAAAATGGCACTACGTCAATTACAGAAATAATAAGATTTTAATTTTACCTACAGTAAAAACTCAGCCAGAGCAAATAACAACTTGATCTTAAGAACCTGGCAAATCAGTCAACTAACAATTATTCTTAAGCATTAAAAGTGAACTTGGGTGTTAAATCAGATGTCCAAACTTCATAAAGAAATTAGAAAGTAAGGATATTCTAGACCTCTTTTAAGTATCATTTTACTATACAACGTATAAATGTATTGTTTTGATATTTTCATCCAATGCATTTCAAGAATTACGAAAACATTCTATAACGGTTTCCACGTTTTTTGAAGTAGCATTAATATGCCAAACTAAAGATTTAACTGGGTACAGAAAAGTGAAACTCTCAGTTTATAGTCAAACAAAGTCCCTGTAGCACAAGGCATTTGTTAAAGCTTAAGAATAAATGTCACAAAGCATAAACAATGTGACCATGTTATTCCTAGTAATAATCTTAAAAATATTCTTTAGCTAGTATACTATCAAATCTCCAATGTGGGAGACATCCTGGCTATGCCTTTGTAGAGAATAGTCATCTAAAATTGAAAAGGATAAGAGCATCTGAAGTATGGTAAGATGCTTAATGATTGTGCTAACTGGAAATAACTGATCATTGTTCATGACCCCCGCAACCACAAGTTCAAAATTATTAACTCTATTTCCTCTGTAAGAGAGTTCACTGTTGTTCAAAAAGCACTCAAGTATACAGAGAAACACAAATGCATTAGCAATTTACTTTCATTATTGAATGAGCGCTGCATAGTAAAAATGACGTTAAATGTTAGTCACCAAATATGCTCCTCATCCAGAAATAGCTACTGATAACTGATATGATTAATAAACAGTCAAACAAATAAAACAGTTTTGAAAAAAATAATTTGAAAAGCAATTAAAGCTGAAAAAACGGTACATGAAATAAATGTATACTTATATTACAATAAGCATAATCAGACATCTAATTAACGATGCCGAACTTTAACACAGGGTGAAGTAAAGGGTAAATATTCTTCATACACTTCATTCACTTTTAAGAGTTTTGATACTAGGAACTACTCCATTTCAGTAAACTCTTCAACAACAAATTATGTACAATGTAAAATGAAGTACCAAAAAGTACTCGGCAACAGGCACTAAGAAACTGTGAAGAGCTAACTAGATCTATTAGATTGAATGGCACTATTTAAATATACATGTAATTAAATTTATTTAATAAAGGTCTAATTTGGTAGGAAAAAGCTGAAAACAGTTGTTTTACCTTGCATTCACTGTGGTATTGTGTCACTCCAGACAAACTGTACCACTTTACATATGTTTTCACAAAATCACTTCCACGATTAGCCTTTTCATTATTTAAAATGGTTATGTTACCTTAATTAGTACGTCTTACAGCCACATCACTTTATAGCTGGGGCAGGTTTTTCTATCCCAATTTATTTTTTTTTTCATCTGCAAGTATACTCAGGGCAGATTTTTAAACAGTTTGCTAGTACACTAAAAAGTATTGTTCAGTATTTGATCCTATTCCAATTCAAAAAAACAACTTAGATGAGGAAGAATAAAATAATGACTGCATTTGGAAAGTTTAAACAATTATGGGTGATAGTATCTGGGCTTCATATGTGCACTACAGCCACTGGTAGGTGTGGCAGGTTCTAATTTGATCAAATGTATTTCTACACACAGAGGACTCCACTCTACTGTTGATATATGCTGGCTTTTGTTCTTGATAATGCCACTGCAACCACCTTTACTATAATAATAAACTATTAAAGTATAAAAGACACATACAAATACTGAATTAAACTGAAACAACCTGTATGAAAAGATGGATTTTATCTGATTAACTCATCCCTAACTTTTATGTTGTGAGGTTATATTTTACATACCCACAGAACAAGATTCAGACTGCCAGAGAACAACAGTGGCAATATACTGCATGTTGGTCAAGCATGCAAATAGTAGTTTCATTATATGATGTATAATGTCCACTTTTTATCAAACCAAAGCCTTGCATTTCTGAAGGAGCCAATGCTATTGTCCACGAGCATATCAATACTAAGTTTTCAATAAGATCCAGCACTCTGTACAGTGTTACTTGCTTCTTGCAGTATGTTATGTGTATGTGAAAAATACCAGGAGTTCAGGGAACAAATTACATTGTAAGCCACACAGGAAATGCCTCATGTCTAAAACAGATTTTATCATTAAATTGGAGGTCACTGTTTAGTTTAAGCAATAACAAACCTTTAAATTAGTACTTCACAAAAAAAAATACAACTTATTTCTGCTTTGACAGTTACTGTCATGTGAAAAATTCACCATCGTAGAAACCCACAATTAATTCTTCATTGTACAAAAGAGTGACTGAAGATAATGTAACATCTTTCAGTAGACTGAAGTAGAAATGTTTTTTCTTAACATACATGGGCATATAAAAATATATTCTCGTTTAAACAGTAAAGGTAATATAACAAACATAATGCTATATTTATATTTGATTAGATTTTGTCACATATACAAACATATGAAGTGAGTGCAGATTAGTGAGCAGTCTATTGTACTGCACAATAAAATTAAAAAGCAGATTAAAAATATTAAAAGGTGCAGATTAAAAATACTATATACTGTAAATACTGTATAACACATATACACATTAAAGGTATAATTGTTAAATAATTATTAAATAATAAAAATAGTAAAATATAAATAAAAGAATGTCTTACAAGATGACCATTTGTTAATTTTATATCCTGGGAAATAAAGCAGAGCTTTGAGGCAATGCAGGCACCTGGCCAGATCTTAACTATTTAAACTAGCTCTAGAAAGGGTGAGAAGAGCCCTTCATGATGGCTTCATGTATATAGGTCCTGTAGGGATGGTAGGGACATCACTATGATGCACTCAGCTGAGCACACAACTCTCTGCAGTGCTGTAAGGTCCTTTTATAAGCCATTTCCATACTAGGCAGTGATGCATCCTGCCAGTATGCTTTCAACTGTTTTTCTGTAATCCACTAAATAAACATAAAACAAACAAATTCAAATTTTGCATGTAGAAAAAGTACATAGCTCAAAGAAACTATATTTTTACACAAATTAGATCAACATGGAAGGTGTACCAGGAAGACAACTTTGCTGCCCAGAAAGAACAGAACAACAGGACTAAAATTTTCCCAAGAACACCTAGGCAAAGACCATGTGCCTCATGTATAAACGATGCGTGCACACAAAAATGTTTCCACCCTGGAAGACATTTATAACACACACTGCCTCAGGAAAGCCACCAGCAACTTCATAGATTCCACTCACCCATGTCACAGTCTATCTGAACTTCTTCCATCAGGCAAATGCTTCAGAGCTTTCCTGCACAGACCACAAGGCTCAGAAACAGTTTCATCCTAACAGCTATAAATGTTCTCAAACGGTCCATTAAGGGCTCCTGTTAGAACTGTTTATACTTAGAATTGCAATTACCTCACTGTAAACTTGCGCTACAACTGTAATATTGCACAACCTGAGCCATTTTTTGAACCATTTGCACTATTCTTCACTATATGTACATTTATATTGCACTCATGCTTTCATATTGCATACTTTTCATTGTATTTTAATGTATTATTTTGTTTACTATTTTATAGGAAAATAAGTTTATGGAGGCGTTTATACAATGACAATAAAGAAATTCAATTCAACAGAAGAGAGCATATATTTACAAATGGTTATGACTGGCTTCTAAGTCAATTTAGATTTAAAGAGATTTCGGAGCTGCGTGCTGTTAGAATACTAGGATGTATACTTAATATCATTTTTATGGTGAAATGCATTAAAGTATGTACATTACATTTTGCAGATAAACTGTTAATTTAAATAATGTATACTATGGTGGTGCAGCGATAGTAATGAACAGGTGCCCCGTCCAGGGATCCAGGGTGCAACCCTGGATGAATGGATGGAATAATTAAACATGTACAACGAAGAATTTTCAATGTTCCTTAAAGGTATTGAAGAACCGGCATTCTAAGCTTACAGATGGTTTTACATTTATTACAGACGATTATTGTGTGGCGCCTGGTTACCACAGAAAGAAAACGGAAGGACAGGAATTGGGAGTTGGTACGTTTGAAAGAGACAATACGGCTGCAATAAATTATTCCATCCA
This sequence comes from Polypterus senegalus, assembly GCF_016835505.1. Lineage (NCBI taxonomy): Eukaryota > Metazoa > Chordata > Cladistia > Polypteriformes > Polypteridae > Polypterus > Polypterus senegalus. Next base: position 211,097,897 of record NC_053157.1, read on the forward strand.
GGATCGCTCGTGTCCAGGCAAGCATCTTGCGAGAGGCAGGAACAAGCCCTGGACGGAGCACAAGCTCACTGCTACAGCTGCACCACCATGCCCCCATAAGTTTCATACATGCTTTAATGTACAGTAGACCCCCGCAAAGTTGCGGTCCAGAGTTCGTAGCCTCAGTCATTCGCGGATTTTTCCTTAGAACCTATCTAATAATTGTTAGCGGAAACTTTAAATATCCTCCGCAATTTTTATGGCTTTTATCGTGGCAATACAGCAATGTAAAGAGAACAGGAAGCAACTGTAGAGGAAAACATGACTTGGGATGGTGAAAGTAGCCAAAAGAATTTGAAACTGCAACTCCCAGGAGTCCCTGCAATGGCTCGGATTGGACTTCTGCTGAGGATGCAGGGGTTGTTGGGGTCAAAGGATGTCAGCGCGGCTTTTAAAATGGGGGCCAATGACCAAAAGCAAAAAAAAAAAGTTTTTGTAATTTGTGTTACAAGTTCCTGTCTGCCTGTAATTTCTGTTGGGTTATCTGTACTTATTCATTTTGTCCAGGATCGTTTGGTGCTTCTTGATTGTCTGCCTGTGTACATGAGGACTGTAAGCGGATTCATGACCATCCTGCAAAGAATGGAGCGCTGCTGTACCCGTCTTCACCACTTCAGGAATTAGCGGTAGGACAATCTTTACATTCCCATTCAACGTGCGGATCTCTGGACTATCTATTTTCATCATTACATTTCATCCATTGCCGTTTTTCATGAATTCTTTGTTGTATTTAATGTGTAATCACCGTAAAGGGAACAGGGGTTTTATCATTGTTTTCATTTATTTCATTTGTTTTCATTACATTCTTTATTTGCTGTATGATTACCGGTTTGCTTTGTTTTGGTCTCTGTTTGTGAGTGCGTGCAGGTCGGGCCAAGGCTGGGTGCGTCCCTGGAATCTCCACTATAAAAATAAGTAAATCACCGTCTTCTCAACGGTGTGAATCTTAGAGACACTAGACCGCTACAGCGTTATTCATTTCTCCTTGCTGCTGATTGACTGTGATGCATTTCCAGCAGAGTGTTCTTGTGTTTTCCCGTTTTGTTCCTCTTAACCCTTAAAGCGCAACAACCAGCTATAGTCGTTTCCCAGTGCCATTTGCGAGCACTCGGTAGCTAGTAGTCGCAGGCTTAACGCCATTTTAATTTCTCTTTGATTATGCAGGGACTTAGTGTCACCGATATGCTAAATTACATAAAGGCAACACCAATTAATGCACTGATGTATAATGCAGTTGTTTGACCTCTTTTTGTAACACACTATTTTAAACTGTAAAACTCTTTTAAAGAAATAAATGCCTCTTGGATTGTGGAAAACTATCCAAACAATGACATATACTAAGCAATTCCATAATGTTCAGTATAGAGCTGTTGATCACACCATGAAATAGGCTACCATAGTGACCTAACTTCAGTAAAAGTTACTTGCATATTACATATTATGTCATTGTTTGTATGAAATAAATTTATGTACAATGTTTGTATTACCGTAGATCCCGGAATACAGGCCGACCCGGTATATTAGCCGAACCCCTTCTCTACTTACTAAATTACACGTATTTGCCGATGACCGGTATTTAAGCCGACACCCTTCTCCTTAATTTCCTTAAAAGTGTCTCTTTGGGTATATTTATAATGTTTATCGGCGAGAATTTGAGACTGCCGGCATTTTTGATGGAAACCAGGAAGTGATTGCAGAGAATTTTGGTAAAATGAAACCTTTGTGTTGAAACTATATAATGTGCATAATTTACCAAAACACCAATAATTTTTCTAATGTACTAACCAAAAAGTTATAAAAAGTGCCTAGCCTATTTCGATTAAGCTAGGAGCATGGCAGCACGCATGGTCGCAGCGGCTCAGGGCTCTGCTTTTCAGTGCACTTTTTTGTTGTTTTTGTACTTTTTTGTCCTTGTTTGTGCACGATCGGTTCGGCGAACATCCGCTACACCATTCAGAACCTTATAGACATCGGTGTCCAGAGCCAGACATCTGTTTTGAGTGCTTTTCATCACACGCACAACATCCCAGGCAACAAAGCGAGACAAGCGGGCTCTCTGTGGATTGTTGTCAGGTCTAGGAGACGACACAGACGGAGGAGGGAAAGAAAGCAGAAGCGGGGCCGCAGATCCGGCGTTATGCTAAAGCTAAAAAACAACCATACAAGCCCTATACAGAACTTTTTTCTGCACTGAAGGAGCTGCTTTTAATCTCATTGTAGATGCGTATAGTGACAATAAAAGGCATTCTATTCTAGAAACAATTTCATACTGTACTCACCATTTAATTTGACATCTTTGGGCTGCATGAAGGGAGGAGATATTTCCACACAATGTCCATCTTCGTTTCGATTGCGATCGCTTTCTTTATTCTCTTCCTTCCTTAGCAATTATGTGTCTTGCTTGCATGGTCTTAATGAATTATATATATGGGTTAACCACTGCAATGACGGAAATTACATCCACAAACACATGTATCTGGGCTCCGACTGACGCTACTAACGCTCTCGGTTGTTTGTTTACAATCGTGCAAGCGGATACACGTGACCGCATCCGTTTCATAACGCAAGATGTTGGTCGTAAATCAAAACAAAAAATTTCATTTTAAACTTCCCGATAATTTATTATAAATTTTATTAATAAAATCAACAACTAAAACACTTTTTTGAATAAATTCTTTATTTAATTTAAGGTACCGGCATGCAAAGTTACTTCTTCATCTGAAAGATGGCTCTGTGGTTTCGTCATTATTTACTTCCGTATTCATCGGCAAAACCAGCATTGCGCTGGAAATCTTGAATCTGAAACGATACTTGTTGTATAAACCGACCCCCAAACTCCAAGCCAAAAATCTAGGACGAAATTCTCGGCTTATATAACGGGATCGACAGTAAACAAAACTGCATAAAGCCAATTTATTGCCTATATCGTGTATGATGCCTATAACACTAATATATGCAACAATTGGCACGCGACAAAACAAAGTCAGAGTTAACTTTCAACTGGTAGCTTTACTGGGAATACAGCAGCTGTAGAATTTGCATAAGTCAACGACAAAGATTATAATAAAGAACTTATCTTTGTGGGAAAAGAAGCAAAATGCATCCATTTTAAATCATGATAGCCTTGCCATCAATTCCTGAGTTGAAAACTTGGTTAAACTAGAAAGAATACTAGGAACAAAGGATAAGAGCCTGAACTCCAGTATATTGGAAAAAAAACAAGTCACTGTAGTGTAACCTATGAAAAAGGCATCTGGTGTAGGCCTAGGTTTAGAAATAATGCAGGTGTTGCTCCTTGAGGTCTGATAAAACTGCATCCAGACCAATGACCTCTTTCTTTTTTTCAGCAACACTTTTACAATAGGCATTAGATTTTGTGAGCAGTGTAAAGTCCTGTTTTCTCTCAGCCCTCTCTGCCATTGCATCTGCTTCTTCTTGCATTGCCTCAATGCTAGTGATTATTTTCTGTCTCTTTGCTGACACTTTTGTGATTTCAGAGCGGAGCTCTTCTCTTTGCTTGTCATTTTCAGTTTCCTTTTTCTTCTTTTTTTCATCATCAAGGTATTGGACATATCGCATCCTGGCATTTCTGCAATGCTGCAAGAGGGGCTTTGGTAATACTCCATCAAATGAGCCACCACTCAAAGAATCTTGGATTAGGCGAAGAAACATCAGAGTCCTTCCTTTCAGATTTGTAACCAGCATGTCCTTATTCACAGAGTACCCTCTTTCGACCGCTGCTTGCCCATGTGACAATGTGAACAGGTCTTTCATTGATTTCCACAGAATTGCGTACTCTGCTCTGTCACCAGCAAATCTTCCCATGAATGTGTCCAGCCGACAGGAGCTACTTCTATACCCTTGAAATTCCTCCTCATGGTGCTGAACCATTTCAGTGAAGAACATCTTGTACTCACTTAGGATTTGGTCACAGTCCTCTGTTGTATGTTAATAAGCAGCTGTAAGAGATTCTTAAACATGGAGATGGCACGCCTTTCTTTGCTGATCATAGTTACTGGATCTAGGCATGCCATGTGCCTTACTGCTGCATAATTCAAAGGGCATTTGTACAGCAGTTTCTTTGCTGTTGCGGACAGGAAGGCTACACATTCTCTCCGGAATTGTTGACCCGGCAGCGGTTTCTCAAGGAGCTTCTCTGATGCTTTCTCCTAAGCTTGTTTGGTGGCAAAGCCAAGATCCACCTCTTTCAGTGGCAAATGGAGTGTTTTGTCCAGTACATCAATTTTAAGCATTTGGACAGGTGTTTTGATGTTATCCAGATACCTCCCTCTTCATAAAGCATAAAATCAAACTCTTCAGAAGGGCCTGAAGGTCTTTTGCCAAAAATGGAATCATGGGGGCATCAGTCTGGAAAGTCCCAAGAAAGGGTTTCAGCTACCTTACCACACAGGCAAAAAACTGTAATTTTGCCTCAAAAAGGGGGTCACCAACAGCCTCTCTGACCACAGTGTATGATGTTGACATTGGCATTTTACTCTTTGGCAGTTTCTTGTAATTGTCGACAAATATTTCAACATGTGGCCACATCTTAAGTGCTCTCTCTGCCACTGGCAAGTCCTGTGAGCTCAGAATTTTAGAGGGAATGTTGATGTTTTGGTAATTTCAATAAAGTCATCCTGTCTGGCTGGTGCGTCATGAAAAAGCTGCCAAAGGGCTCTTATTTTGTCACCTATCTTCCATCCACTTTCCTTCTCGCCTTGTTGGAAGCTTCCATGGACTGTATGAAGACCACAGGTTCCTAGGTTTATCAAGCTTCTAATATCTGGGGCCTCCTTAGACCTGTCTTCTTCAAATAATCTCAAAAATGTTTTGTTGACACTTGGTCCATCCATCGAGATTTGCAGGAGCTTGTTTGGATCAAGTGGAGAGAGGGAAACTTTAATGCTCTCAAAAAGCTTCTCTGATTTTGTGTGCCCTAGAAACTGGGAGTCCAGATAATGCAAAACTACCTTTTCTTCATTATCACTCCAGTACCGCACAAGCACATCCATCTGCTCGGTGTGTGTTATTTTGTTGAGGCATTCATCAAATGAAATGGTATAGCAGTTGGACTGTCTAATGTCTTTCACTAGCTTGTCTCTGAAATATGGTGCAAGGCCAAAACACATCAGATACGCTGCTTTTGTTGCACCACATGAGGATTTTTGGGCAATTTCACTATCTGGAAACATCAGGTGAAACAATGAACCCATATATGAACAGGAATTGAAAGAATATTTGGAAAGGGCCACTTTAATCACGCAGCGGATCTCTGCTTCTAAAACAGCTTCACTTGAAAAATGAGCTCCGATTGTGGGTGTAGCTTGAGGTGGAGTTACAGAAGTTGATGGCTGGACCTCGCTGCTTCCTTGACTCTCTGATTCTGCTGGCCCTGCTAGCTTCAGAATTTTGGGGGGTGGGAGATTGATTGATGAAATCAGTCATGCGTGGTCCTGTGCCTTGACTTGACATGACCCTCTTGTGTCCTTGTCCTTTGGTATTGCTTTTAACAGCAGAAATGCCCATGTTGCCTACATCAAAAGCTTTCTTGCATATCTTGCAGTATGCCCGATGTACATTATCTGTCATATGTCCTATCCAGTCCCTGAACTCAGGACTTATCTTCCATTCCTCCTTAAACGTACACCTCCTTGACATGATTCTGCTTTCCCTCACTTTTGTAATTAGAAATACATTCTCTAAATTAACCATTATAGGCTACTATTTTTCCTGCAACACTGCCTATGAGTGTCAAAAACAAATACAGTAATGTACAAAAATGTAGGCTAAATAGAAATACTGATCCAGTACAGATTTTCTGTAGGCTAACTGTGGTTAACTTAATGTGAAAGCATACCTATATAATTCCTGTGGAGGGAGCTAACGTTCTGTGGAATAATGGAAGCAAGCTAGAATAAGAAGTTGAGCCAGGAGCTGTTAAGCGTGTTCAGTTGTGCAAATAAACGGCACAAGCCAAGTAATATTTATTTTGTGGCGATTGCTCGGCTGCAAGGATATCACATGAACCCACACAAACACACAAGAACAGGCATTTAGATGTAGGCTACAAGTAGCCTAAGCCCTATTTGTTTTAAATGAAAGCAGCAGCTCTTAGTCTAATTCGTTTTAAGACTGTTATCGTGTTCGTGCTGTTTTAGGTTTGGTTCACTGAATTTATTTGCTTAACAGTGGGACCACGTAGGCCTACAAAATGATTTTAGATTGATTAAGCAATTTCCTCCGGGATCAATAAAGTATTCTGATTCTGATCACCTAATGGGAATTGCCATTAACAGACTAACAGAAATTAGCATCGCCAATTTACTTGACATGTTTAATATGCGACCTGGGTCCACATCAGATGGTATGAAGTAACAAAACTGTCAGTTGCACCATATGCACTGTGGTCATACTTACAGTCATGCACTCAGCAGAAATTTCAAGTGATGAACTGATGTTCTGTTGTTCTCCTGTCAGTTACTGACAAGATAGAGCAACGAGGGTCAAAACTCAAACATAATTGCCTATACATGTCTCAGTAGGTGGAGACATTGCGCAGCAGAGGCCACGACCTAGCTCAGCTGTCATCATATCTAGACTTACAAACAGCAAGCTGTTTCAAACAGAAAAATTAAAAAACGAAAACAGAAATAAAATTCCAGGACAAGAAAGATTATTTCCAGGACATTTGGCCATTTCAATCAGTTTACAGGTCATTTCAATGACTGGAAAATAACCCTCAAAATTTTCAGGTTTTCCAGGACACATGGGAACCCTGCTCGAGACAATCCTGTCTTGAAGGTATACAGGCAGTTCCTTTAACTTCATGCTTGGTTTGTGCTCTGACATGAACTTTCAACTGTGATGACCTTATATAGACAGGTGTGTGCCTTTCCAAATCATGTCCAATCAACTGAATTTACCACAGATGGACTGCAATTAAGCTGCAGAAACATCAAGAATGATCAGGGGAAACAGGATGCACCTGAGCTCAATTTTGAGCTTCATGGCAAAGGCTGTGAATACTTATGTACATGTGCTTTCTCAATTTTTTTATTTTTAATAAATTTACAAAACCTCAAGTAAACCTTTTTCACGTTGTCATTATAGGGTGTTGTGTGTAGAATTCTGAGGAAAAAAATGAATTTAATCCATTTTGGAATAAGGTTGTAATATAACTAAATGTGGAAAAAGTGATGCGCTGTGAATACTTTCCGGATGCACTGTATGCTAAATGTGGCTGAAAAAAACATGGAGGGTTCCAGAATAGCTAAGTGAAAGCCTAGATCTGAATCCCTACAAGAAGCTGTGTATGAAAGGCACTCCTTAAACACTGCACAACTGAAATAATTCTGCATGGTGGAGTGGTAAAAACTTTCTTCAAGTGACAGTAAATGCCTTCTTCAAGTTGTTCCTGCTAAACGGGGCAATAACAGTTTTTAGAACCAAGCATCTACTTATATTTTCCACAGAAATTACATATTTGTTCATTTTTGTTGAATAAATTATTGACAGGTCAGTTTATTCCGATCATCTTTATCTAAAGATTCTGTTTAAATTAAGATCAAATCTTGTATGTCCATATACAATAAAAACAAAAAATTTCATGGGATGTACTTATTTTTCCACATGACTCTTCAATTCCATCCAGGGGAGTAAATGCTAACATTACTCAAAGTTATTGTCTGATTTTACACGCATTTTTATTACTATTTAATTTATTATTGTTTTTTGTGTCAGTATACTGCTGCTGGATTATGTGAATTTCCCCTTGGGATTAATAAAGTATCTATCTATCTAATTAAATAAATATGTCAAAAAGTAGAAATGGCTTATTTTACTTTTTTTCATAACTAACCATTACCAAGTATTCACTCATTTTTAAGGATTCTCACTTTCACATAAAAGTAGAGAAGATAAAAAGAAAAAGGAGTCTGTGTTTGGAAGTTCACTCTTTAGGTTAGTATTTATTTAATTTTATACTGTTGGGTATACAGACCTCAGGATGCAATCTAATCTGAATATATAAGCTAAGAACAGAAGACTTTTCCTTCCTTTTTCTCTCAAGGCCCCTTTTACACTTACACAGATAAGAAAACAATACATCTTGCACAAAAAAAAAAGTCCATAAAAAAACTATTCTGTATCCTTAGTGGTCAGTCACCAAATGCCATTTTACCTACATCTGTCAGCCTAACCCATAAAGGTTAACAAAATGCAACCATCTATAACTAAAAGAAAATATAAGATTCATAAAGTGAGCACATTTGAAGAAACAATTAGAAAAGCTTTTATAACAATTAACTTTTTAGTTCACTTTTAAAATATAAACGGTATATTGTGTGGAGCAATGATGCTGCAATTTTGTGAAAGGTGATTTTGATTTTTACAACACTTGTTTACATAGCTACCAGTATACTGAGTAAAACTTAATGTTAGCTTCAAAAACTGAGAGGAGCTTGTGATCACAACAGTATGTTCTCTGTGGAACTCATTTACTGTACTTGACATTTGATCAGGTTCTGGAAATTAACAGAACTCAAAAAGGTCACAAATGTTTAGATAAGGTTCATTTCACAATTATTTTCCATTCATCTGATATGAACTAGTTAATCCACTTCAGAGTCATGTGACAATGCGGGTTCTACTCCATGTTCCTATCTTCCTTCTAGGAGCACTTGAACCCTACACTGTTGGTAATGTCACCGATGAGCTAGGCAGTGAGGCACAACAATGAAGCAAGGGGATGGTGCAAAAAGTAAAAAGTGCTTTTATTAAAAACAACAAAATAAAAAGCAGTGTCCAAATAAATGGTGCAGTGTCTCAAAATCTTTAAATAAATAATCCAATAAAACAGGTGAACTGTGGAGGTCAACACAATCAATAAAACCTTTAAAAACAAGGTTAAAATAATGGCTGGAAGCCGTCCTTTTAAAAACAAAGCCTGGTGCCTTCTTTCTACTGGTGACTCCCCTGCTTCTCCCATGCAGGCTATGTATCAGGTAAGTCACCCTACCTGCAGCTGATCTTCTCTCTGCTGCCTTCTTCTGGTCTGTTCACCTTGCCAATCCCTGGCTCCGGTGGGCTTCACCAGACCTTGACATGGGCTTCCCAGTGACCAGGGCGCTCACGCTGGGGGGGTTCCCGACTCCCACTGCCTTCTCGGCCATATGAGGCGAATCAATCTCCTTCTGGTCACTCCCGTTCCTCACTAATGCTCAGGGGAGTGACCACTACCGACTGCTCCCGGGGTGCCGGCCAAACACCCAGGCTCACTGCTCAGCTGCACTTCTTCCCTACAACGAGTACCTTCGCTCGTTCATGCATCGGCTTTCTCCTCCCCGCTTCCTGCCGTCTTCTTCCTAACCGCCATTCGTCTTTTCTTTATCTCTTCCCTAGCCGCCTCGCGCTACTATTATTTATCATGGGGACGTGGATCAGGTGTGATAATTAGCAGCTCCTGGCATCAATTACAGATGTGGACAACTCCTCACCTGTGCACTTAAGCGAGGACCGCCCACATCATCAATTCACCCGGGAACCTGCTCCGGCCACACTACCACGCCCCCTCGCTAAGCTGCGAGTGCGGCAACTATTTATTTAAAAAGTGGCATTTTTGACTTGAGGTGTGGACCCGCTACACCACAAGTCACAGTGTCAATGCCCATCTCATCAGCACAGAACTGACAATCCAACCTGGGGTAGTGCACTGTCCCAATTCACAGCATTCGTGCACACCTAAAATTAGGTAGAAGACAGAATCATACAACCTTTAGATGTGAAAATAAACTCACAATAAAATAAAGAAAGAATGTGTAAACTTGCCAGACAACATGATTCAAACAAAGGATTCTAGAATTGTATGATAGAAGCTAACTACTGTGTTGCTTAGATTTTTGTAGAACAGCACTAGGCAAACCTTCAAAATGTTTACGTAGTTGTTTTTTTTTGCATACAAGGACTGTAGACTTTTTAGAAAATGTGGCATCACAGCCAAGTCAATTTTCAGGGTAGGAATGGTTCCCTGTTAGCTTCTATTTCACAAAGTGAAAGAAACTCACAAATAACTACAGTGGAAACTTTTCACATTTACTGTATTTTACCTGAGATGAATGCCTTTCTCAAGTTACAGTGGTGGGTCAAGATCAAAACAAGCCCCACAGACACATTCTGATCACCATAAACAATTTTGATTGGAACATTCCTATCACAACACCTGCTCTTTTTTCCCCAGTTATTTTGAAAACCTCTAAAGACTTCTTGTGGCTCATCACAAGCTTGCACCAATTAAACTTGACTATCTAAAAGCACCTCATGGAAGTGAAAAAAACTAATTTGAAAAAAAAGGACATAACTCTTTATGCTGCTGAAAAAAGACTGAAAGGCAGAGCTGGTTTAAATATCACATTTTTCTAAACTCCACTTAATGCAAATTTTAGACAGAGCTTTATAAACCAGGTGCGCTGGGTATTCAACTCTTCGGAGACCAAATAGAAATTAAGAAGAGAGAAAAAATGTAACAATGGGAAGTAAACCTTAACCTTCATAGAAGTAAGCTGTAAACAGGAGAGCACCAACCAAATTTCAAATGCTAATATTTGCTGCCATCTACTGACAAAACTAGTGTACATACACAATGATCGTACATTTTCCCTCCTTAGAAACACATAACTTTCTGCTGACATTTAACTTAATTTAATTATTATTTATAAATTATTTTGGTTTGTGCAGCAACCATGAACTTATAAAGACATTGGTTTTAAATATAAAAAGACAGGATGGAGAAACACATTATAAGAAACCATGAATATCTAAACACCAACATGCACAGATATATTAAACACACATAAACATGCAATTAACATACACTAAAATAACTTTACACCCATCTACATAGTGACTTATATGAATCTGTCCTATCAGTGATGGACATGTATTCCAGTTACCTGCTCCCATTAAACAGTCTATTTAAATGAAAAGGTGTGCAAGAAGTAATTTATTGTGCAGAAAAAACAACAGGAAAACTTGTTTTAAAAATCTCTTGACCTCAAAAATTGCATAACCACCTCTAACAAAGTAGCCTGGCATGGCAACCTAACTGACAGTATCTACCTGAATTGAAATTGTAATCTAGAGTCTTCTGATTCTATGTATTTTACAAAGCTCTCTACATAATTAGCTGCGATTAACAGTGCTGAGGCGTTATAAAGCATATAATAAAAACCAATACTTAAAGTAATCTCATTTTTAAACAACATACCAGGTCAGGACAGGTTGGGGAGCATGCACTGGTAGAGCGTGTTGCCGTACCCACCACATGACAAAACAATTCGGAATCTTGGTTGGCAACCCCCGAAGCAGAAACATGGTCCAGTCCTCCCCAACCTCAGAAATGACCATCTATCTGCCGCAGCCAGGAGTTACATGGGCCATCCCCTTGGCCTGGTCCTGTTGGGTCCTCAACAAGGAGGATCCTGTGATCCAAATCACCTTGGGGGAATCATGCCACATGGCCGTAGTGCCACTAACTGACGCTCTCTCACAAAACAGGTAATTGGTCTCATTTAGAATTCCATAAGCAACCACTCAACACAAAGTCAAACCAGCGGAACCTAAATATTCTCCAAAGAGACACAATGCCAAAGCAGTCAAGTCTTTGGTCTGCGACTCCTCTCAATTATATCCAGGGATTTCAGCATAAGGTTCATAAAGAATTGACACATGTACTACCCATTTTTTCTTAACATGTGTATATTCTAAATTTATTTTCTGACATTTTCTCCCCAGTAAATGAAAAATACTGCTTAAAATTAAAGCTGAAAAGAAAAATTCAAACATTAGTATATCAGCACTGTGAGTCTGAAACACAATTTCACATGATAAATGCATATATACAATGTTTGTGAAAAAATAACAGATAGATAGATCAGTCTGTTAATAGTGTTTTGTTTGATAGCCACAATCCAGAACCCTCCAAACCTCACTTTACTAATCCATCCTCACCTCTTACACCCACTTTCTCATTTGCTATATATTGCCTTTGATTCCTGTCTAATAATTTTCCTCTGATAATGACATCCTGGTAGGGTTTGAAAGCGTAGGAATAAAAACTATTTTAAAGATAAGTTTACACTAAACCAACCTCACATCTTCATTACCTGCAGATTATAATGATTTAATATCTCACTGACACTATAATTTACAAAGGACAGTACCGAATTCATGCTATGCATAAAGATAAATAATTGAAATATATCAACATGCCCTGGCTTTGTCAGACTAACCATCTAATAAAGTTTTTCATTGCCACACATATTGTCCCACTGAATTTACAACAGTATGCATGAAATTCCAAGAGAGAATCCTGTTTGATTAGCCTGTGTTGGATAGTAGTGCAAGTAGAGTACAATCCATCTTAACTGGCCTCGCATAAACCGGCCGACGGATTAACAGGCCTGTTAAAATAAAATCTTTTTTTTTTTTAAACCTGAGTTCTTCTTTACATTATGTGTATTCACTTCCTTCTTTCCTGGAAGGTGAGAGGTATTTTAAAACCAGCAAACAACAAAACAGTGTTCAAATTAAATAATGTGCAGTATATTAAGTCTTCTATAAATAAATAATCCATTAAAACAAGTGAATTAGTAGTTAAAATCCATTACTAAAAAAACAAGTCCTTTAAAAACAACCCAAACGAGGTTAAAACAATGGCTGTAAGCAGTCTCTTAAAATCTAAAGTAAGGTGCCTTCTTCTTTCTACCTGGCGACTCCCCTGCTTTGCAACAGGGGACTCAACCTACCTGCAGGTACAGATGCCTTCCACACTAGTCCAGTAGCCCTCCGATCCCTGGCTATGTCAGGCTCCATCTGTACCGAGACTTGAGTTCTTTCCCCAGTGGCCAGGGTGCTCACGCTGGGGCTAAACCAGCCCAAAGCCTCCACAACTGCCACTGCCTTTCGACGGCCAGTTGTCTTCAATACCATTCACTCCAGCTCTGTGATTGCTCAGCTGGAGCGACCGCTTTCTTTAGCTGATTTTACATTCCTCCTAGTTTACTATCATCTGCAAACTTCAACAGCTTAAACTTTATGTTCATAAAATAAAACATGAATTTAAATGTTCATTTAAATATATTAAACGCAGCAGTAGACCTGGTTTTGATCCCTGACATGACTTGTAACATCATGTAATTATGAAAAGGTTCCTCTCACTATAACCATTCTGTTCCCACAATTTAAGACAATTTTGTCCCCATCTACAAACTGTGTCCTGAATTTTCATTCTTTTAGGTTATTTACTAATCTCTCATGTGGTATCTTATAAAAACCTTTCTTAAAATCAAGATAAATGAAATCACACATACTTATGATTCCATATGCTTTTATTGCTTCTTCATAGAATTTCAGGATATTAGTGAATATTTGCCAATAGACCTTTTCTGGCAAGTGATGTTCAATCTTTTCCTTAACTGTTTTCATTAATTTACCTGTAATGCCTGTTAAGCTTATTGGCCTACAGTTACATGCACCAGCCCGATCACCTTTTCTTGATAATGGAACGTTATTTGCTACCTAACAGACCTTACGAATTTTCCAGCTCCTCAATAGTCCATCAACAGTTTAAATATGTCTTCACTAAGTTCCTTAACCTCCTTATAGTATTGGATTTTATTCCAAAAAACATGTAAAAAGCTGTCTTTCTTTGTAGCAAGATGTCAAATAGTTCTGGTGTTGACCATGGTTACACAGTAACCTTGATCCAGCAGAGCATCTATCAAAGCTACCGATGACGTAGCAACACCGTACTGATTGTATTTCGGATCAAACATTGTCCCTTTTCCTATGTACAGAACTGAATTCCAAATGTAACCCATTTTAGATTCACAAAGTTCGTAAGGCTTTATGCCAAATCTTGCTCTTTTTGACACAATGTACTGTATCCATCACAGTCTGCCCTTATAAGCCTTGAGACTTTCATGCTAACATCGCTGTCTGGAATATAAACACTCCAACATTTTACTACTATCGCCTGGTATATCTTTCAAATTTTCATTCTGGGTGCTGGATGGGAATTCTCAAAGTCTTCACTGTTGGTAAAGTGCAGATATTTCATAGTTAGTGAAAACCTACACTCAGACATAATAAATGGCAGCACAAAGAACAGCAGCACAGATTCTTGGTTCTAACGCTTACAAAAGACACATCTGTACAGCTGCTCAAGTGACATTTGGGACTAACGCTATTAGTACGGTTTTCACAGCCAGAGTAATGCTTGGTTCTAACGCTAAGGAGGTTAAGATAAATGTTGCCTGGTCCTGGTGATGTGTTAGATTTCAACATATTTAATGTAATCAGAGCCTCTCTCTCAATTTCCAAGTCACTAAGCACCTACTCGGTTACTGTTACTGATGGAAGGCGATCGACATTTCACAAGTGAAAATCTCAAAAATGTCAGGCTAAAGCATGTTGAAAGATCTCTTCAGGTCATCTTTGCCTTTTCTGCAATATGTTTCTCCAATTGCCTGATCTAAAAGTTCACATTGTCTTGTCATTGTCTCTTAACATAATTCTTTTTTTTGTAAAAACTTGATTGCTATGTATTGATTGTAATAAAATTAATAAATAAAAAAATAAATAAATAAAAAAATAAAAGTTCACATTGTCATTTCAAAACATCCCTGAAATGATGATATACAATAACAATTGCTTATCTTTGATTATTTTAGAAATGCTTGAGGATTAATGATTGGATTATATAAAAACTTACTATAACATTAATATATCTTCTGTATCAAATATATATCTTAATATTACAGAGTTATCAATTGTCACATTTTTAAGTAAGTAAATATTTTTGCAGTGGTATGTATAAAATGACAGATTGCTCATGTTGCTAATTCCACATCTGGCCATGTGTAGGCCTGGATAAAAAATATTGTTTTTCCAATAATCATTATTTTTCCTTTAAAGAATTCAGTAACGATTCCTAAAGCTCAAGATCGATCTTGCGAGTCTCTATCTTCCCCAATTACTCTTGGATTTTTGCTTATCTTTGTTTTTGGCGTCCAACCCAGTAGATGCCATTAATGTGCTGTTAAGGCTTTCTATGGAAAAAATACTTTACTACCTTCCATAGAATGAGAAGGGTCTGGCTATAGGTAGGACAACTTAAAATGGTGTGTCCCCCTCCACTGAAATTATTGCCTAAGACACTTTAAACTAATGGCTTAAAGCAAGATTCAAATGGTAAATCGGTAAAGAACAACTGAACAAAAGCAAAAACATATGAAAAATTGTACAGCTCAGAAATTAAGTATTGTGTAACACAACAATTATGAGAAATCATTTATCCTGACATCTCTCATAAACATAATCTTAGTCGACATCCAAAGTACTGTAGAGTCTAAACAATTAAAACTGGAGACGGCAGGTAGCTCCAACCTTTGCCTTGTGCCCAAACAATAACAATCTATAGCAGTTTTTATCTGAAAGATATAAGGGTTTTGACAAATGATACAGGTTTTCCATATGCAGTATGCTATATCAACCAGAAAGCAAATGAGTGAAGTTATTGTACCTAAGCTTTATGAGATCTTAAGCAAAGCATCGCTATGTCTCTCAGGTCATAGTACAGAGTAGCCCTGACCTACAACAGTGGAACATCCAGGGTAGCAGATTCCAATGTGACAAATCACAAGCCACTACGTTAGAAATGACGAGATAACAATGGAGGATGTGTCGCTAACTGTACTGCTACGGTGGAAAACCTTTGCAATGTGCCTCACCCAGCCAAGCAAGTGGGAAACTGCTGTCATTTTTAAAGAAACCTGTAATACCAAAGTGAACATGTGCACAAAAAAGCAGGTGTAAAGTATTTCCATAAGCTGTACCCCAACAATAGCCGAGTTGTTAATCACGATGGCCAGTTCTTTTTCGTTTATGTTCCATTCATCCAACACCACTGTTAATAAGCATCAGCACTAGATCCTCATTTGAAAACGCTTCCTTTTCATCTGAGAAGGAACTGTGAGGACACACTTTCAAGACTGCTTAATATCACTACTACATGTGAGCAACTGAAGATACAGTATGTGTAACTTGTAGAATTATGTTATATTTTAAATATTGAACAGGGGAATAAATTTAGCTAACAGTTTAGTTGAAGGGTGTCTACATGTAGAGATTCATAATGCATGAATAGGTTCTGGAATAACATTTATTATTTAAGAAGCAATATATGATTATTTTATAATAATATTATTCATTGGATGATACAGATGTTTCACATTGTATTAAAACAAGTAGTCCGCCATAATATGTGTGGACTTTGGTGAATTCTGAATGAGTGCAGTGCTGTAAAAGTTTTTTTGTTTGTTTGTTTAATAAAAATAATATTTTGTTTCACATCTTGAAAATACTGATGTTAACTGTTCATTACTAATCAAGTATTTCTTCTAAAATGTCATTCCATGCTTATGCATATATTATGAAGCCACTATGTAGGCACCCTTCAAATAGATTGTTACTGAAATCTGTCACATTATACTAATGTTCTCTATGCATCTCTAAAAAAAGGCCACCACTTCAAATATTAGTACATGCTAATTCAGTTGAGATAAAATCGATATTGAATCAATTCAGGGCATTGTGATCTGGAGTAGAATCAGGACATCAGTGTCAATGCCTAGCCCTAACCATGAGTCAATGCAACAATGAGCAAAACATGAAGAAATTAGTGGTTAAGAAACATACAATCGCAGTGAAGTGCAGGCAAGCACCATCTAGTGGCTGTGGCTGAGTATGAGCAGAGCAGGCTGCTCCATATACACATGCGTGCACACACACACGTTTTCTGTTTATATACTGTATGTCTAATATACAAGGGAGAGTGCAAGCTGGGCATGATGTACTACAGCAGTAGCACATTATTTACTCAAAGAAATGGTCTCTCCTTCAACACCACACACAACACCTGTTTTCAAAGAGATGCTGCAATGACAAGGAAGTCTCTTAAAGAACAACTGAACAGTATTTTAGAAGAAATATATTTAAACTGTGATATGAAACTGTAAATCACTGTACTGTGTAATACTTGTATCTATTTAAACAAAGAAAACCTTTCTTCATAATCTCTAGACCTCATCAGTTATTCTTTATATTTATATACAGTAGCACTTTACTTCACTACTCAAAATGCTAATAGCCTTATAAGTTATGTTACTATACAGTCTAGCTGGTGCTATATAGTTAAACTTTTTTTTTTCCACTTTTTTGGCCGTCTGATTTAATTTTAAATGTTGATGAATCTTTAGTTTATTTTTCCAAATTGTTTTATTTCTTACTCTGGAGAATGCTTTCAGAAAATGAAGAATTTTCATAAAGAAAAGTGTCTTAGTTTCCTGAGACTTATTATACATGCTAACTAAAAAAATAAATAAAAAAAAAATGTACTTATCAAAAAAGAGAAAGTTTAGTTCAAATTCAGGTGTACTTGCCAAGCAGAGAAAAAGTCAAAAAGTCCACAGTGACCTCTAAAATGTGTCCACTTCCGTCACTATATTTGTCTTTAGAGGCTTTAGGATAATTTTGTTTGACTTGAGCAGTGTGTTATATAATCACAGCATCTTACTAGTGTTCTTAATCTGTACACCTTCAGACAAAGAACCCTGAGGAGTACAGAGAGAATTTCTCACAATATTGGCTTTGAAGTTTCAACCCCATCCTGTCAACACCTTCAAGGTGTAAACATTTACATTAAACTTTGTATGAAACATATCTATACATCTGGCTTTTGTCTAGGTCTATCTGTAATGATTCTTCCAACTCTATCAATCCATCTAACACCTTAGTATCTTTGGCAAATTAAAACATATATGATGATTGTCAACATTCCATCACTGAATATTTCTCTCCCTACACCTTCATTATTAGTCTTGATTAAGTGTAATTTATTTGCTCAGAATGATTACTTTAGGAAGGACAATGAATTCAAGTACTAATGAAGAAGTCTCTTGGGTCCAAAAAAGATTGCATCATAGTGACTGAGCCTGATCTGTTGTCTTTAATAATTACAAAACTAAAAAACTTCATCAAGGAACAAAACTTATTACTTCAAGCTAATGGCATTATGGAGCACTGACATACCTTTTATGCAAATACACTGTGTGCACAATTATTAGGCAAGTGAGTATTTTGACCATATCATCATTTTTAATGCGTATATTCCAACTCCAAGCTGTATTAACTTGAATGCTTATTGGATTTAAGCACGTCAGGTGATGTGTATTTGTGTAATGAGGGAGGGTGTGGCCTAAGGAGATCAACACCCTATATCAAGGTGTGCAGAATTATTAGGCAGCTAGTTTTCATCAGGCAAAATGGGCCAAAAAAGAGATTTAACGGACTCTGAAAAGTCAAAAATTGTAAAAAGTCTTTCAGAGAGATGCAGCACTTTTGGAATTGCTAAGATATTGGTGTGTGATCACAGAACCATCAAACATTTTGTTGCAAATAGTCAACAGGGTTGCAAGAAACGTGTTGAGAACAAAAGACGCAAATTAGCTGCGAAAGATTTGAGAAGAATCAAACGTGAAGCTACCAGGAACCCATTATCCTCCAGTACTTTCATATTACAGAGCTGCAACCTACCTGGAGTGCCCAGAAGTACAAGGTGTTCAGTGCTCAAAGACATGGCCAAGGTAAGGAGGGCTGAAACCCAACCACCACTGAACAAGAAACATAAGTTGAAACGTCAAAACTGGGCCAAGAAATATCTGAAGACAGATTTTTTTTCAAAGGTTTTATGGACCGATGAGATGAGAGTGACTCTTGATGGACCAGATGGATGGACCTGTGGATCAGTAATGGGCACAGAGCTCCACTCCAACGTGGAGGTGGGGTACTGGTATGAGCTGGTATTTTTAAAGATGAGCTAGTTGGACCTTTTTGCATTGAAGATGAACTCAAAATCAACTCCCAAACCTACTGCCAGTTTTTCAAAACACTTTCTTCAAACAGTGATACAGGAAAAAGACCATGATTTTTATGCAGGCCAATGCTCCATCACTTGCATCGAAGTTCTCCACTACGTGGCAAGCCAGTAAAGGCCTTAAAGATGAAGGAATAATGACATGGCCCCCCTTCCTCATCTGACCTAAACCCTATCGAGAACTTGTGGGCACTTCTTAAACGCTAGATTTACGGGGGAGAAAAACAATACACCTCTCTGAAGAGTGTCTGGGAGGCTGTAGTCACTGCTCCACAAAAAGCTGATCGTCAACAGATCAAGAAACTGACAGACGCCATGAATGGAAAGGCTTATGACTGTTATTGGAAAGAAGCGTGGCTATATTGGTCATTGATTGATTGATTTATTGTTTTTTGAAATGTCAGAGATGTTTATTTGTAAATTTTGAGGTGTTTGTTTATTATTCTCACTATAACAGATGAAAATAAACAAGTGAGATGGGAAAATTTTCATTTTTCCTTTAGTTGCATAATAAATCTGCACACTAATAGTTGCCTAATAATTGTGCGCACATATGTATTCCCCTGATGATGTTCACACTCACATTTCCGTTGTGAAACATTCAGGTTTCAGGTTTATTAACATTTTGGATTGACTGATAGCACTGTGTTTGTTCCATATTAAAATTAATCCTCAAAAATACAACTTGCCTAATAATTCTGCACTCCCTGTATGTCTGTTTGTGCAGCATGTGTCAAAATATCGTATTTTTGTCATCTTCAAAGAGGGCAAGACGGCAATGCCTAGTTCACCGGCTGGTCCTCCATGTAAGACATTGGACTTCTAAAGTACGGGAAAACTTTAAGCAAATCTAAACAATATGGTGTTCTTCACTCTTTGCAAATGTGAAATGTGTAAATTTGACATTTCAGGCTTTTAAAATAACAGAAGCAATCCAGAGTTTTCTACAAAGCTGCCGCCAAGACAGCACTAAAAGTTCTAATTATTTTTGTCAGTTCTTGTAAGTGAAATGCTGCATTCTACAGTTAGTTACAGTCAAATGAAAAAGTTTGGGAACCCCTCTCAGCCTTCATAATAATTTACTCTACTTTCAACAAAAAAGATAACAGTGGTATGTCTTTCATTTCCTATGAACATCCAAATACTGGGGTGTTTTCCAAACAAAGATTTATAGTGAAGTAGTATTTAGTTGTATGAAATTAAATCAAATGTGAAAAACTGGTTGTGCAAAAGTTTGGGTCCCTTGTAATTTTGCTGATTTGAATGCATGTGACTGCTCAATACTGATTATTTACAATACCAAATTGGTTGGATTAGCTCGTTAAGCCTTGAACTTCATAGACAGGTGTATCCAATCATGAGAAACGGTATTTAAGGTGGTCAATTGCAAGTTGTGCTTCCCTTTGACTCTCCTCTGAAGAGTGACAGCATGGGATCTTCAAAGCAGCTCTCAAAAGACCTTAAAACAAAGAGTGTTCAGTATCATTGTTTAGGGGAAGGCTACAAAAAGCTATCTCAGAGGTTTAAACTGTCAGTTTCAACTGTAAGCAATGTATTCAGGAAATGGAAGGCCAAAGGCACAGTTGCTGTTAAACCCAGGTCTAGCAGGTCAAGAAAAGTACAGGAGTGGCATATGCACAGGATTGTGAGAATGGTTACAGACAGCCCACAGATCACCTCCAAAGACCTGCAAGAACATCTTGCTGCAGATAGTGTATCTGTACATCGTTCTATAATTCAGCATAATTTGCACAAAGAACATTTGTATAGCAGGATGATGAGAAAAAGCCCTTTCTGTTCTCAAGCCAAAAAAAAAGTCGCTTGTTGTATGCAAATGCTCATTTAGACTAAACAAATTAATTTTGGAACAAAGTGCTTTGGACTGATGAGACAAAAACTGAGATATTTGGTCATAACAAAAAGCGCTTTGCATGGCGGAAGAAGAACACCGCATTCCAAGAAAAACACCTGCTATCTACTGTCAAATTTGGTGGAGGTTCTATCATGCTGTGTTGCTAGTTCAGGGACTGGGCCTGTGTTAAAGTCAAGGGTTGGATGAATTCAACCCAGTATCAACAAATTCTTTAGGATAATGTTCAAGCATCAGTCACAAAGTTGAAGTTACGCAGGGGTTGGATATTCCAAAAAGTCAATGACCCAAAACACAGTTCGAAATCTACAAAGGCATTCATGCAGAAGGACAAGTACAATTTTCTGGAATGGCCGTCACAGTCTCCTGACTTGAATATCATCGAAAATCTATGGGATGATTTGAAGCAGGCTGTCCATGCTCGGCAGCCATCAAATTTAACTAAACTGGAGAGATATTGTATATAAGAATGGTCAAAAATACCTCCATCCAGAATCCAGACAATCATCAAATGCTTGGAGGCATCTAGAGGCTGTTATATTTGCAAAAGGAGGCTCAACTAAGAATTAATGTAATATCTCTGTTGGGGTGCTCAAATTTATGTATCTGTCTAATTTTGTTATGATGCATATTTTCTGTTAATCCAATAAACTTAATGTCACTGCTGAAATACTATTGTTTCCATAAGGCATGTCATATTAAAAGGAAGCTGCTACTTTGAAAGCTCAGCCAATTATAAACAAAAATCCAAAGGATTAAGAGGGGTTCCCAAACTTTTTCATATGACTGTACGTTCCAGAGCACTGGCAACAAGTCAGTATCTAGGCTAGCACTGAGTAATAAACAATTTTTTTTTCTCATTGGATGCTTTCATATTTTTATTTTTCAAAAAAAAAAAATTTAAAAAAATAACCTAAATTAAATGCACAGTGTGAAAATAGTTATTTATTTGGTATGTTGCCATGTAATAAGTGGGATAATGTATTGTCAGCGAGCAATTGTGAGGTTTATAATATTTTATCCCTTACT
This sequence comes from Polypterus senegalus, assembly GCF_016835505.1. Taxonomy (NCBI): domain Eukaryota; kingdom Metazoa; phylum Chordata; class Cladistia; order Polypteriformes; family Polypteridae; genus Polypterus; species Polypterus senegalus. Next base: position 211,119,823 of record NC_053157.1, read on the forward strand.
TGATATGTTAGCTGTTATCAATATATATCATTAACATATTCTGTATGACTCCAGTGATACAGAAGTTGTACAGAAACATTAAAATATGCTAATGATATATTATGATTAATATGTTTATTTTTAATGACAAGCAAACCAGTAGGATTATATTTTTCCAAAAAAATAAATACTATGTACAGTACACACCACAGATGGCTGCTAAGTTCTCCAACAGCATCCTTCAGAGGATCATTAAGGACTGGAGACCTCTTGTAACTGTGGAAAGTATGGATTTCCATCAGATGATTAACACATTTCAACCAGAGGCAACACTGTCTTCCAGACACTCTTTGCAAATTTGGTGAAAAAATATCAGGATACTCTAGAGAGCAGCACTCGAAAATGTGAAATTAAATTCAAAAACAACACAACACAGAGGCCTTAGAGGCACACTTACAGTGCATCCGGAAAGTATTAACAGCGCATCACTTTTTCCACATTTTGTGATGTTACAGCCTTATTCCAAAATGGATTAAATTCATTTTTTTCGTCAGAATTCTATACACCACTCCCCATAATGACAACGTGAAAAAAGTTTACCTGAAGTTTTTGCCAAATTTATTAAAAATAAAAAAACTGAGAAATCACATGTACATAAGTATTCACAGCCTTTGCTCAATACTTTGTCGATGCACTTTTGGCAGCAATTACAGCCTCAAGTCTTTTTGAATATGATGCCACAAGCTTTGCACACCTATCCTTGGCCAGTTTCGCCCATTCCTCTTTGCAGCACCTCTCAAGCTCCATCCCATGGATGGGAAGCGTCGGTGCACAGCCATTTTAAGATGTCTCCAGAGATGTTCAAGCGGATTCAAGTCTGGGCTCTGGCTGGGCCACTCAAGGACATTCACAGAGTTATCCTGAAGCCACTCCTTTGATATCTTGGCTGTGTGCTTAGGGTCGCTGTCCTGTAGAAAGATGAACCATCGCCCCAGTCTGAGGTGAAGAGCGCTCTGGAGCAGGTTTTCATCCAGGATGTCTCTGTACATTGCTGCAGTCATCTTTCCCTTTATCCTGACTAGTCTCCCAATTCCTGCCGTTGAAAAACATCCCCACAGCATGATGCTGCCACCAACATGCTTCACTGTAGGGATAGTATGGCCTGGTTGGTGGATTGCTGCAGAGATGGTTGTCCTTCTGGAAGGTTCTCCTCTCTCCACAGAGGACCTCTGGAGCTCTGACAGAGTGACCATCGGGTTCTTGGTCACCTCCCTGACTAAGGCCCTTCTCCCCCGATCGCTCAGTTTAGATGGCCGGTCAAATCTAGAATGAGTCCTGGTGGTTTCGAACTTCTTCCACTTACGGATGATGGATGCCACTGTGCTCATTGGGACCTTCAAAGTAGCAGAAATGTTTCTGTAACCTTCCCTAGTTTTGTGCCTTGAGACAATCATGTCTCAGAGGTCTACAGACAATTCCTTTGACTTCATGCTTGGTTTGTGCTCTGACATGAACTGTCAACTGTGGGACCTTATATAGACAGGTTTGTGCCTTTCCAAATCATGTCCAATCAACTGAATTTACCACAGGTGGACTCCAATTAAGCTGCAGAAACATCTCAAGGATGATCAGGGGAAACAGGATACACCTGAGCTCAATTTTGAGCTTCATGGCAAAGGCTGTGAATACTTATGTAAATGTGCTTTTTCAATTTTTTTATTTTTAATACATTTGCAAAAATCTCAAGTAAACTTTTTTCACATTGTCATTATAGGGTGTTGTGTGTAGAATTCTGAGGAAAAAATTAATTTAATCCATTTTGGAATAAGGCTGTAACATAACAAAATGTGGAAAAAGTGATGTGCTGTAAATACTTTCCAGATGCAGTGTAGAAGCTTTTCTTGAAGAATTAGTGTCTAAACATGCACAGTGTGCTGCTTCATCCTCTGCATTCACCTTAAAAGTGGAATTATGATTTTAGTTAAATGATCATTACAGCATAAGATTCATAACTCTGGAGGAGACTATAGAGGAAGGTTCTGTTATGCTTTAGTTGAGCTGGATGGCAGGAAACTTGCTTGATGCTTGATTTATGCACCCCACGCCATATATTAATACAATATACATATACACAATATTTGTATATATCAATAGTTTGCAAATTCCCAGGCCAAAGTCTCTGCACAGAAAATGAAATGAAAGAGCTACATCAATTATTCACAACAAATGAAATTAAGTGTATAAAAATATCTGGTCAACAGTTACTGTTTCAGGATCACAAAAATTGGTAACAGATGACCCCTAGCAACACACTGAGTGAATTTGTCATTAACTATCTGCAGATGAATCATGGAGATTGCTCACATATTACTTGACCGATCATGCACACTATGGGGCAAGAAAAGTTTAGAAGCATACTAGGTACTAGTATTGAGAAAAATAATGTTGATGTGAGGGTGACCAATTCCCTTCATCAACAGATTATCACATTTGGTTTGACAATAAAGTACACTTGTCTTTAACAAAGATTCTTACTATATTGCCTCCTTTTTAAAGGAAAACTACTTTACTTTCCAGGATTCATGGCATTATGTTATGCTCTATAAGTAACAAAATAAATTCAATAAGTATGCAGTGCCATGAGAAATTCTTATTTTACTGAATATCAAATATTCCAATTACATTTTATTCAATAGGATATTTTTATTGCAAAGCACTGAAATTCAAAACAAGTTTTTAATAGGACAATGTAAAAAAATGTAAAAAAAAAAAAAAACCTTAGGTAAAATGGAAATATACTGTTTGCAAGGCAATGCATGTAATGGTGTAGAAATAATGCATCTATAATAAATGCAGTACTGTATCTTAGTTATTACTTAAACCTGTATAGTTTAATGTAATTTATACTAACTTAACCAGCAGAACGTGCATTAAGACAAATAGCAAAACAAACCAAACACAGTAGAAGGGTATCACTAGTTAAAAGCAGTAGCTAAAACTAAAAGTAAAATGCAACACACTAAATTCCTATCACAAATGCAGTCAGTGTCAAATATATGTTAAAGAATGAATGGATGATTGAATGATTGTTACTGTCAGGTTAATATCTTGTGGTGTACAATATGATACAACACAGCCACAAAGCCATTACACCTGGACTAATTAAAAGGGTACAGGCACAGCTTTTCTATTAGCTAAACAAATGAGCCAGACAGACTGAATTGTTTTTTTCTCATTTATCACATTTCTTATGTTCGTATTTTCTAAAAAGGTTTCTTCTTATACTGCTTTTGTTTTTTTTTATTAAATCTGTTCTTATAGAACTGTGACACTCCTAATGATTATCACATTAGTTAGAAGAGATTAAAAGACTTTTTCCCATTTTTTTTTTTTAACTTTGAAAGTTAGGGGAAAGAAAATTATAATCTCCATTAAGACTACTATTTTCAAAACTCACCAATGTATTATAAACTTGTGGAAGGGTATTAAAAAATCACTATGCTGAGTTTTTCTAAAACCTGTGTTTAGAGAAACATCTGCATTAAGTGTTCTACTCTTTCCCCGAAAGAAATACCTTTATGGAAACCATGCAAAGCAGCATTAAAAAACCATTCAGTTTTTCTATAAACTTTGCTAACATTATTTCTGTTGTTTTTAATATTCCACTTCTCATTGTTTGTATGTAACATAAGCTTAACTGATTTTGTTATACTGATTGTATTTATATTACTACTTGTGCTACACAATTAATTGTACATTAATCACAATTACATTTACAGCTGCTGCAATATACTAATCACAAAAAGTGGTGAGTGTCACATTTCATTCAATTACAAACTGTTTTAAACAGCACATTAGTGCTGTAGCCAAACACTGATACATTTTCTAAGCATGAGTGCTTTGGTAAATCACAGGTAAATGCATCATGTATCTAATCACAGGCATCCATTCTAAATGCATCTTTGGGAATCTGACCCCTAACATTGCCTTTTGAAAAGTATGGATTTTCTTCTTTTGTGTTGCACAGCCTCCAGAAAAAACTTACACCTTTTAGATATTTTAGTACTAAAATTATGAAAATCATCTATAATTTGGTATCATTTTGTTTTCAATAGTGATGTTAATGAGAATTGCATACTGTGCATACTCTTGCTATTCAACATTTATAAAACCATCTAATATTAAACCACATAGAACAGTATGCAAATGAAAGCTAAGCAAACAGTTCTAAGTGCAGAGAAGGTAGAAATCAATACTGTTTATATGGCTATGAAAAGCTAAACTGAGAAATATCAATTATTTATCAAAAGACAAGGCTCCAATACAAACTGTGTACATCAATGTTTAAAAAATTGATCTAACACCCAGGTTAAGAGATGCATCAAATGTATTCTTCTCTAATTATTCTTTAGAAGTTTTATTGCTTTTACTTTAACCCAAATGTCATATAGAAATTGAAAAGGTTCTGAAACAAGTGGTATTTCATGGAACCACCACAGATTTGTAGCTGAGTAGAACTACAGAAACATATCTGAGTAAGATGGCATATTACATTGGTGTGAATAGCATATTGAAAAGCAGATGCTTACTAACTGGAGACTTTCCTCAAGAATGAAGACAGAACTGAAGAAGAGGAGTTTAGATTCCCTCAATAGTGAGACCAGCAAACAAGTCCTGAGGTTTATCTACTGCTCTGCTGGTCCAAGTTTTAACTGTTTTTATGACTGACTTTACAGTTTACAACTTTTTTTTATAAGCAGGAATAAGAAAATCATAAAATGGTCAAAATTACCAAAAGGAACCCGGGGGAAGGCATGATAAGCATCCATAATAGCTGCATAGCAGTGATGAAGAATATTATCACTAGAAGGGCAATTTATTTGTCTTGCTATTTAGGAAGGACCGGATTTAAATTTACATGGTTAAAATCATCCAAAACAATGATTTGCAAGACTGGGTTGTCTTTTTCAATCTCAGTGATTACATCAATGAGTCACCAATGCACTTTATGAGGATTAGCAGGTAAACCACCAGCCAGAATTACTGAGGAGAATTTGCTTGGTAATAAAAATAAATTACAGTTTATAAAAATCAAATCTTGGGTGGACGAGCATGACTTACAAAGAACTGCTATATCATTGCAACAACTTTGATTAATGTAGAGAAACACTCTGCCACCTGTGGTTTTGTTGAGATGTTCAGTAATTTACAGCTGCAGTTCCCTGACTTTCCGTGCTAGCAAATCCAGATTAGACATACATTTTACAGGCAGTGGTTATTGTAATCTTCATTTTCTGTATTGAACTAGGCAATGTTTTTTTTACATCTGGTACTCCATCACAGGGCAACATGTTTAGCTGCATAAGCGCCCAGTATCAACAAAGTTATGATATCAGGAGTCACACCAGGTGCTACAGTGCAACTAATAATCAGAAGTTCATTCTGTGTATGTGTTATATGATTCTGCATAGTGACAACAAATTTAACATAGAATGAAACGCAAAAGAAAGAGTACCAAACTATTGTGGCTGCAATCCTGGGTGCCATGACTGAGAATGCAAGAAAAATCAAGGAGGAGAATGTTTAAACAACAAAAAATAGGATCAGAGGCGTAAGCCAGTGCATCGAATATGTGGTCGGAAGGCCCCTTAGTGAGTGAGAGGAACAGTGCTCCAGGTCACTTCTGTTGAGCACTGAGGGAGCAAGAGCAGCTAGCCTGGTCTGGTCTGGTCTGGAATCCCTACAGATTTTATTTTTTCTCCAGCCGTCTGGAGTTTTTTTGTTTTTTCTGTCCCCTGGCCATTGAACCTTACTCTTATTCGATGTTAATGTTGATTTATTTTTTATAATTATGTCTTTCATTTTTCTATTCTTTAATATGTAAAGCACTTTGAGCTACTGTTTGTATGAAAATGTGCTATATAAATAAATGTTGTTGTTGTTGTGGATTGTCCTAACGATGCCAAGAGATGTTGGTAGGTGTGGACAATTGAACCAGGCTCTAAGAACCCCAAGTGGGTTACTAGCTGTGTTGGTGGGGACAAAAGATGATTAATGGATGACACTGATTGCCAGTCTCAGTCCTACTAAGAAGAATCAATGGGTGAACAGAGAAGACAAGGGATAAGAGAAAAGCACTGAATCTCACAGGAGAAATGGTAAAGAAACCCAGTTTTAACTCTGTGTTTTTAACCTTGATTTTAACGTTCTTTTTGAATTTAATTATTGATTGAATTTAACTCCTAAGAGCCTTTTCTTGTATGGATTATTGATAATTAATGAAGAATTTGCACAACATTTATTGCACACTACATGATTTGTAATAAACTGTACAATATAATTTGCAACAACTTTGCTGTTTTGTGTCCTCATGGCACTAGTCCATCATCAGTACATGACTATTGGACTATCTGGACTATTGCAATGCTTTGTTTTATGGCATCCCGACTAAATATATCAACAGATTACAATATGTTCAGAATTCTGCTGCTCGTTTACTTACACACACTAAAAAATCTGCTCACATCACTCCTGTCCTCTATGAGTTACATTGGTAACTGGTTTCTTCAAGAATCAAATATAAAATTATCCTTCTCACTTTTAAAGCCCTTCATGGTTTAGCCCCTTACTATCTGTCTGAATTGCTGCTTACTTACACTCCTACCCGTACATTACGATCATCGGACGCTAAGTTACTCACTATACCTAAATACAGGTTAATAACTATGGGTGGCAGAGCTTTCAGAGTGATAGCCCCTAAAACTTGGAATTCGCTCCCTCTAAGACTTTTCATGGAAAAAGTCTATTATTAATTTCAAACATCTGTTAAAAACACATCTCTTCAATGAGTATTATTCTTCTTGTGTTGAATTGTAAAGTGTCCTTGAGTGTATGAAAGGCGATACATAAATAAAACTTATTATTATTATTGATGCTTCAGGAGAAGGAACGAAGAACGTTCATACTGCACAAAATTAGGTCAATTTGCAGACATTTCTTAAAATAGTAAAAGTGGGAGGTCATCTGGACAAAACAGCCTTAACATACAGATTTCAGGAATGTTTGCATTTAGTTGAGATAATGCTTGTACTATCCTTATTAGCTACACAGTGTGAACAAGACCTTTCTACACAAAATAGCTAAAATAAAAACTGTGCAATTACTTATTGTATCAGTGTTGGCGGATTTATTCAGGATCACCCCAGAAGGCCTAATCCTATGTCCTGTGTGTGGTACTAGCTTAGCTCAAACAGTACAAAGATGAGGCCTCTGTATACAGTGTCACACACGTGCGAATAGGGGGACATTGTGTGGACCAAGTAAAGGTAATTTCACGCCAGGCCAGGGGAGGGCGGGGTGCATTAAACCTTCTCCTGCTATTTCTAAAGACCAGCCGCGGGAAAACCTATCTGAATAAAGAACATAACTTCCGGTTCCGGCGCCTAGAAGTGCATGACTTCCAGTTCGGGAGCCCAGAAGATTGTCACTTCCAGTTCCGGCTACCAGGCTGATGTCAGAGAAACATTACTTCCGGTCAACCTACATCACTTCCTGTTAACAGACATCACTTCCTGTCTGACCATTTAAAACCACCATCTTTTCCAACCTTCAGCAGTTCTGTCTTGGACTTTCTACTGTCAACTAAATTGTTGCTTAAAAATTCAATACCTTTGCAGCTAGGAATATTATACAGGTGGCTGTCCAAAACCTTTTAAAGTGTGTCAAATCTCATCATTTCACAACAGGATGGATAGTTGAGACAAAGACTACTATGGTCATATCAAGCCTTTTATTTATCTTCTAGGGATCTTGAGAAAGATACTTGTGCTTTTATCTTCTCTCGCCTTGATTATTGCAACTTGCTATATTCTGGGATTACCAAAATTCTGATACACAGGTTACAGTTGGTCCAGAATGCTGCCCCTCGTTTTCTGGTTGGAGCAAAAATGTATGACTCCATACATGTTTCTCCAACATTAGCTTCTTTACACTGGCTGCCTGTCAGATTTTAAATTGATTTTAAAATCTTGCGGCTAGTTTTTAAATCTTTACATGGGCTTGCTCCTGCCTATTTAACTGAATTGTGTGTTTTACATCAGTCATCCAGAGTGCTTAGATCTTCTGGTCAACTGTCTCTTGTTGTCCCTCGTACCAAGTGTAAAACTAAGGGGGACAGGGCTTTTGCAGCTGCTGCTCCTCGCCGGTGGAATTTTTACCTCATTACATAAAGGAGTCGTCTACAATTAAACTGTTTAAAACAAGATTACTCATTTCTATTCACTTGCATTCCGCGACCTTCAGTAACATTACTTCTATTTATTTATGTTAATTTATTTTACTTCTATTTATGTTATTCATGTTAATTGTATGCTTTTTTATTCTATAATTGTAAAGCACTTTGGCCACAGCATTCTAATGTTGTTTTAAATGTGCTATATAAATAAAGTTGACATCTATACTAATAAAAGGCAAAGACTCACTTACTCACTCATCACTAATTCTCCAACTTCCCGTGTAGGTAGAAGGCTGAAATTTGGCAGGCTCATTCCTTACAGCTTACTTACAAAAGTTGGGCAGGTTTCATTTCGAAATTCTACACATAAAGGTCATAACTGGAACCTTTTTTTTTCCATATACTGTAATTAGGGTTACCACTTTTAATACAAAAATATAAGGGACGCATACTGCAGCGGAGGCCACATCCCTTGGGAGCCAAGCGCAATTTCATTCTCAAATACGGGACGATTCTGTATTTTAAAGGACGGGTGGCAACGCTAACTGTAATGGGCGTTAGTTCGATGGCTGTGGGGGGCGGAGCTGCATGTGACATCATCACACCTCCTACGTAATCACGTGAACTGACTGTGACCGCAGTACGTAGAAAAGAAGGAAGAGCTCCCAAAGAGCGCTGAAGAAAAACGCTGAATACTTTATTCGCGAGATACAAGTTTAATGAGAAGACACAAGGTATAAACGAGACTTTGGATCACTTTGTAACGGAGTTAAAATTGCTGTAGCGAAACTTTTAAGTGCCGGGTCTTAGCTAACATTAAATAAAGCCGTGGACATCGCAACATCACACAACAGAGCAGCTCACGTAAACTGACTGAACGCAGTACAAGTGATCACTTCCATGCATCAAACCTGTTCAAAAAACGCATTACACAATTGAAAAGGTAGGAAAAGAATATGCTCCGAGCTGAGCTCCACAGCTAACGCGGTCTTGCGAAAACAACTTAGTCACGCTGCCACCAAATACTCACAGAAAAATCCACAAGTTAATACACACGTTGTCTCTAGAGTTTCTCCACACTCAATGTATTCCTCGTATTCCCGTTACCCCCTCTGATCTCCCTTTTCAATTCAGATGCCTCCAATTTCCAGTAAGGCTCTGCTTCGCGATGAGAAGTAAGAAGTCTCAGGGACAGACCCAACAAAAGGTTGCCATTGATTTCAGGCAAGATTGCTTTTCTC
>NC_053157.1:214431775-214534275 GCF_016835505.1 Polypterus senegalus
CCTTTTATTATTTTTTTTCCTGTCTGTTGGTTTAACAGCCATTTTCTAGATTCAGCCAAGTTGGCCTTCCTCAAAAAAAGGCGGGTATTGAAAAATTATTTTTTTATGTCTTCCTGACACCAGCTTCTTCTAATCATCTGTGGCTTTATTGTAACCATGGCTCGCAGTGGTTTTGAAAACTTTACTTTGTCTGCATTTCTGAATTAAATGTGAATATCAACATTGTTTATTGTCAAGATAACATTACTAGCTAGGTTGATGATTATTGTCAGGATATGTGGGGATTCTTTCCCATCAATTCTTTTGTAACAAAAACCTAAAGGAAAATAAGGAGATGGGACATGAGAGATGGGGCTTCAGGATTCTCTTCGTTCATGTCTGAAAAGAAACACTCCCACCCACAGTGGAAATGCATCCTGGTCTTATCTTCACTTGTCGACAGATACCAGAGGGGGAATCCATTTACAGGAGTGATACGAATTCCTGTGCAGGCATTTGGCACTAGAAATGCATCAACCACCTCTCAGACCTTAAAATGCAAAATAAAGATGGCCTGCAATAAAACTAATGGCCTTTCTTTTTTTAATAGAATAAATAGGAAAGTGAAAGATGAGTAGATGGTTTTGCTTCACATCCTGCCACGCTTCAAATTCAAGATTCATCAGACCTTTTTTTTTTTTTTAATCATTTGGAGTTGATTTTCCCCAAAAGTCTGCACAAAACAATTCAAGGCAGGCTTGAGGCTGACTTGTCGAGGTTACGTGATGTGATCCATCCTGCTTTCGCCATTCTGATTGCTGCAAGATGACGGCATGGCCCCGAGGCACAGAGGAGGCCTTCTTATTTAATGTGATCAATCGGAATCATTTCTAATTCAGTGCTAGATTTGGATTATGTCTCAAGTGCTTGGATGTAATTTTAACACGCACATAAATTAATTGGTTTTGAAAAGACGCCAAACAGTAGACATGCTTAAGATGATTTGACTCTTCATGCAAATCACAGAATGGCCCGTTAACACTTTTATATACAGTAAACACAGTCCAACCACGTTTTCAAGTACAGGGTGGCTGGAAGTCTACTCAAGGACCAACAGGCATCATTTTTGGTACTGGTGACTTTGGGTGCATAACAGTGGTCTGTAAAGCCAAGTCAGTTTTGATAATAACATTTTGCAGCTCAAAGGTCAAGGGTCTTGCATAGTTGCACAAGAGTGCAAATTAGGACCACTAGATGGAAGATCAATGCTTCACGAGGTGGGCACATTAATGCTGATGGACAGCACTGAAAACACATGACAGAGCTGCAAGAGGAAATCTGAATCATGAACGTGGGGGAGAAAGACAAATCGACAGAAAACACTGCAGCTGTAACCGCTGAAAATGAAAATGGAAAAGCTAGGAGCTGTAAAAGTGCAGTTTTCATTATCACTATATTGAGTCATTACTGTAATAATTGTAAAGAACAAAAAAAAAAACACGACAGGCGATGTCGTCTACTGGCTAAGGCACTGGGCTGGAAAGCACAAGGCTGCTGGTTCAGTTCGTATTGAGTGACCCTGAGCACTTTGAGCAGTGCTATATAAAAACATAATCCACTTCTCAGTAGTTACAACTGAACTGTGGAAGTTACTTTGGACAAAAGTGTGAGGCTAAAGAAGAATAGTAACTTTACATTTTCACCTTGAATACAAATTGTTTCACAGCTCTAACACACTTGAGCTTTATTTTTTTAAAGTATTCTCCTCGAGTGTTGAAGGACGTTAGTAGGCAGGCACCACAAAAAAAAACAAACCCTCAATGCTTCTTTTTTGACAATCTCTGCGCATAGGGTTGTGGGGGGAATTCCTAAGGATTGAAAGCTAGGAAGAATGATTCCATTATATGAAAAAGTAATTATAGGCCAGTAGGCTGAACACGCCTTACAGGTAAATTAATGGAAGGAATTCTAAAGGAGAAGACTAAGCAGCACAAGTCCAGGAGAGCAGCGTTACTGAACTGTCAGCATGGGTTCAGTCAAGGAAAGCTGCAATTCACTAATATGCTGGAATTCTATGAGGAAGCAACAAAAGCATGCGATCAGAGAGGAGCACACGATATTCTACTGTAGAATATATCTCGATTTTCATAAAGGAGTTCTATCAATGAAGAGGTACAGTGGGCAGCTGGTACTCTCAATGTCAGGAGTTCACATCCCTCGCCAGTGTCAGCAGCTTACCACACAAGAGAAACAAGACAAGGCAACTGTAGCGAGAAGTGGGGGGTCTACCTGCAAGCCCACATCACTCGGGACACACCCATCATCATCATCATCATTACCAGAAGTTGAATTAATGCCATTAGTTTATTGAGTAGAAAGAGTTACTGTAATGAAGATGATGGCACGTTTGTTGTAATTGGCATAAGTTCCAAAATTAGAAAAGATCCGAGAGTATTAAGCACTAATGCCATCTGCTGGAATGCATTTTGCAGTGCATTGTACTTTTCATACCAACAGATGGCTCATCACATTAGATATTAGCAGTGTCATAGAGGCTCCTCATATACCAAATTCCACAAAACTGAGGCAACAAACGACTGTTGCAAACACTTAATAAAGGAACATTTAAATTGCAGGACAACACAAAATAAGGAAGAATCATGGAGGGAGTACTAATCTCACTCAGATCCGTTAAACATTTGTCCCTCATTAATGTAGGAAAATGAGAGGAGGATTAAATCATGCAAATAAACAACAAATTCCATCAAACAGCTTTAAAGCGGGCACACTGGCCTCCCAGAACCTTAACATGAGACCCCATGGTCAGTGTACCAGGCAGTAGACTCTTTCATTTCCAATTAATTCAATCTTTTCAAATTTCCCTTTATTAATGTGTATGCCTGTCGCCTCATTCACTGTAGGAGATTTTTGCTGCAATGCATTTAAGTAGTAAGTGTGAGTCAGGAGTGATGCAGTTGAGTGGGCTTGAAGCGAGTGGTGGTTGTAACTGCAACCCGAGTGACGTTGAGGTCTTATGGGCTCCAGTTGCCCTCTGTTGACTGAGGCTGCCCCTTACAAATGCAATTTCAGTGCATGAAAATGACAACAATGGGTGGGAAGACAGCAAATGGAGGGTACCTCAGATGAGTCGTGGCACTGCCGTTTGAGTCCCAGTCTGTCTGCACGTCTTAGTGAAGTGCCGGTTAACTGCAGCCAAGTGCTGTCCTGTACAAGGCTGGCTCCCATTTAATGTCCTCCCAGTATTACACAGTGTTCATGAATTCAATAGGTCTTTCATTATTCAGCATATTAACCGATTCCTGCATGAAAAGCAAGACCCACATCTCTGGTCTCAGAATTAATTTGAATAAAAGTGTACTCTTTCCAGTGAATTCTCAAACATATAATAATAGATTGGACACCCTACCTTTTATTATCGCAGATCAGTTTAAATACCTAGGGGTAAATATCACAAGTAAACACAAAGCTCTTTATCAACAAAATTTTGCCGTCTCTATGGAAAAAATTAAGCAAGACTTGCATAGATGGTCAACCCTTCATCTCACTCTAGCTCGAAGAATTAACATTGTTAAGATGAATATTCTTCCTCAGCTTTTTTATTTCAAAACATTCCAATATACATCAATATATTGTGAATTTCCCCTTGGGATTAATAAAGTATCTATCTATCTATCTATCTATCTAAATCATTTTTTTTTAGATTCAACAATAACCTCAATTATTTGGAATTCAAAACATCCACGTATCCAAAGAGCGACCCTACAAAGACCTAAAGCAGAAGGTGGCATGGCTCTACTCAACTTTCAGTTTTATTACTAGGCAGCAAACATACAAGCTATAAAAACCTGGACACAAATAAATGAACATACACAGGCTTGGTCCGCAATAGAAGTAAAATCCTGCAGTACTTCTTTATATTCCCTGCTTTGTGCCCCAATAAATGCAAGTTATCGGTAATATACTAACAACCCAATTGTGCTTCACTCACTCAGAATATGGAACCAATGTAGAAAGCATTTTAAGATGGAGAATCTTTTATCTGTGGCACCTCTGCAAGATTTGGGATTAACTTGCTTACAGATCTTTATACAGACAATATCTTTGCAATATATAAATTATTTTACAGTCCCTCCCTTTGAAAGATCCAAGAGGACAATGGGAAAAAGATCTCTTAATCAATATATCAGAAAAGGAGTGGAAAATAGCAATGCAGAGACTTCACTCGAGCTCCATATGCGCAAAGTATACAATTATTCAACTCAAAATTACACAGTGCATCCAGAAAGTATTCACAGCGCATCACTTTTTCCACATTTTATTATGTTACAGCCTTATTCCAAAATGGATTAAATTAATTTTTTTCCTCAGAATTCTACACACAACAACCCATAATGACAATGTGAAAAAAGTTTACTTGAGGTTTTTGCAAATTTATTAAAAATAAAAAAAAACTGAGAATCACATGTATATACTGTATTCACAGCCTTTGCTCAATACTTTGTTGATGCACCTTTGGCAGCAATTACAGCCTCAAGTCTTTTTGAATATGATGCCACAAGCTTGGCACACCTATCCTTGGCCAGTTTTGCCCATTCCACTTTGCAGCACCTCTCAAGCTCCATCAGGTTGGATGGGACGCGTCGGTGCACGGCCATTTTAAGATCTCTCCAGAGATGTTCAAGCGGAGTCAAGTCTGGGCTCTGGCTGGGCCACTCAAGGACATTCACAGAGTTGTCCTGAAGCCACTCCTTTGATATCTTGGCTGTGTGCTTAGGGTTGTTGTCCTGCTGAAACATGAACCGTCGCTCCAGTCTGAGGTCAAGAGCGCTCTGGAGCAGGTTTTCATCCAGGATGTCCAAACAGGCCTGATTGGTGGATTGCTGCAGAGATGGTTGTCCTTCTGGAAGGTTCTCCTCTCTCCCCAGAGGACCTCTGGACCTCTGACAGAGTGACCATCGGGTTCTTGGTCACCTCCCTGACTAAGGCCCTTCTCCCTTGATCGCTCAGTTTAGATGGCCGGCTAGCTCTAGGAAGAGTCCTGGTGGTTTTGAACTTCTTCCACTTACGGATGATGGAGGCCACTGTGCTCATTGGGACCTTCAAAGCAGCTGAAATGTTTCTGTAACCTTCCAGCAGAAATGTTTCTGTAACCTTCCCCAGATTTGTCTACAGACAATTCCTTTGACTTCATGCTTGGTTTGTGCTCTGACATGAACTGTCAACTGTGGGACCTTATATAGACAGGTGTGTGCCTTTCCAAATCATGTCCAATCAACTGCATTTACCACAGGTAGACTCCAATTAAGCTGCAGAAACATCTCAAGGATGATCAGGGAACACAGGATGCACCTGAGCTCAATTTGGAGCTTCATGGCAAAGGCTGTGAATACTTATGTACATGTGCTTTCTCAGTTTTTTTATTTTTAATAAATTTGCAAAAACCTTAAGCAAACTTTTTTCACGTTGACATTATGGGGTGTTGTGTGTAGAATTCTGAGGATAAAATTAATTTAATCCATTTTGGAATGAGGCTGTAACATAAAAAAATGTGGAAAAAGTGATGCGCTGTGAATACTTTCCTGGATTCCCTGTGTATCGAGCACATCTGTCTCGCCTAAAACTCTCCAAAATGTTTCCAGGGCATGATCCAACCTGCGAACGTTGCAACCAAGCCCCAGCCTCACTGGATCACATGTTCTGGGCCTGCACCAAATTAACATCATTCTGGACCAAAATGTTTAATTACCTTTCAGACAGCCTTGGACTCACAATCTCTTCTAACCCATTAACAGCTGTGTTTGGTGTTCTTCCAGATGGGTTTAAAGTGGAGAAGGACAAACCAACTGTGATTGCATTCACTACACTTTTGGTACGCAGACTTATTTTGCTAAACTGGAAGAATCCTAACTCTCCTCTTTTAAGTCAGTGGGAAACCGATGTTTTATACTATTTGAAATTGGAAAAAAATCAAATACAGTGGAACCTCTAGATACGATCACCTCTGTATACGAGAAATTCAAGATAAGAGGAAAGTATGAGCGAAAAATTTGGATCTAAATACGAGCATTGGCTCGCGTAATGAGCCACAAGCCAGGCTGTGGTTATGCGTGACGCGTTTCCCGATCCGCCTCAGTGTTCCTTGTTCTTCTGTAGCATGAGGATCTACGCGTTTGTGATTTCATTGTTTCGTTGTAGCAGTTCGCTGTATAAGCGTATCCAAAAATATCCTGGACATGCAGACGGAGAATAGGAGACGATTGCCCTCAAGAGGAGAGAGAGAGAGAGAAAGAGGCGCAAGCGAGCGAGAGAGATAAGGAGAGAGAGCGCACGAGAGAGAAGAACCATCAGCTCAGTTATGCTCACATGACGCTCAGCAGACAAAGTGTATCCCTGCTACTTGTATTGCAAGACATCGCTCCTTTTATCAAGTCAAAATTAATTAAAAAATTTAGCTCGTCTTGCAAAACACTCATAAACCAAGTTACTTGCAAACCGAGGTTCCACTTGTATATATTATCAGTGTTATTTGTTAGGAAAATTGATTTTTATGTTGATATTTTTGGGGATGCGGAACGGATTAACTGGATTTCCATTATTTTCAATGGGGATGTTTGTTCTAGATACGAGAAATTCGCTATACAAGCTCAGTGCTGGAACAAATTAAACTCGTATCTCGAGGTTCCACTGTACTCAGTTAGAGGATCTGTACAGAATTTTTTAAAAACATGACAGGATCTAATCAGTAATATTTTAGCTCTTAAAGCACAGATGAAGCAATTATTTCTGCATTTCTTTTTCTTCTCCATTCATCTCTATTGCTTAACAAACTCTTCAATTTAGGTATGTTTACAAGCCTTAAGTTTTACTCCGTTGGCCATGTTCTCTCTGTCGGGTGGGGGCGACTTGTTCTCAATCCTACTTTTTGTAAAAATTTATTGATTTGTATGGAATGATTACAATAAAATTAATAAAAAGAAAAAAAGAAAAGCAAGACCCACGACCGATTAAAGAGACAAAAGGGCTGTAAAGGCTAAACACTTTCATTTTTCAGATGCAGATGAATTGTTTGTGTTTTGCAGGAGGCGGAGGGTAGAAGAGGATGGAGCGAATCGACTCGAGCCTCCTCTGGCGCTTCAGACGGGGCCTCGTCCTCCCCTCTGAGGCTGGCTCTCTCGGGATTCCTGCCGCTTCTGATCTCCTGGTACAGACGCCACTAGAGTGTCTGCGAGCCTGCAGTGGAAATCGAGAGAGTCCGGACACTGGCACGTTCAGTTCTTTCTTTCGTTTGTATCCTTTGCGGTGAAAATGCATCCTCTGTTTGACAACTCTGTGCAACTGTCTTAATGAGAGCGAGAGAGACTCGGTGTGATGGAAGGAGACGACGCGGCCAATGGAGTTTGGCCTTTCGACTTTTTTTACACAAACAGTTTCTGGTGCCACGTTGGAGTTTGCACCAGTGGATCGTAAATCTCAGTTTCCTGTTTGGCGTCTGAATCACAAGGATTCCTTAACTTTCATTTTTGCACACAAATGCATTTCCCATCAGGTGCTTGGTTTATTATCTATTCGTGGGGTGGACATTTCCAAATGTGGACCAATGGCTGTGCTCCCCAGATGTCCTTGAACTCGTGACATGACATTTGTTTCTTTTGGGCACAGGTCCCCGTTTGTCTTGTGAAATATTGTAAAAAGAAGTGGACTAAAAGGAAAGAGCCATGCAGACACTCACTTACTCGGTGCAAGGGCACCCACTGGGTGCTGGGAGGGCTCTCTCGATGGGCACGCTGACTGCAGCCATGTGCTGCTGAAAATACAATTTGACTAGGTGTTATGAACATTGATCACATGCAGTCCTTTTCTGGGTCCAGAATCCGAATCAAGCAGGGTTTGGGGGTCTTATTTTCATTCACCCCCCCCCACACTGCTCCTATATTTTCTGTTGCTTATAGCAAACTTTCATTTGATAGACCTGAATGATTGCCCTTCAAAAAACTGTCTGCCACATACACACCTCAATATTGTGAAGTTGAAAGATTTTTGTCCAAAGATTATTGGATCCCATCACAGTGGTCACAGTGAAACGCGCCATCAAAAGCAGACTGGCTCACTTGTGGTGGTCGAGACGCACGGCCATCTTGAACAGCGCTTCACCTCATTTTCTTATTTTTCTGTGTTTTTTTTTTATTTTACTTCAAAATACTCTGGTATTTAGAAGCCCCATGTATTATAAGTCTTTATTTTTTTTTTCCATTATCATCTGCTATTAAAGAAAACATCTGCTTACCTGCGAGTCCCTTTGTTTTTCCTTTGCTGTGCCAGAGTAGTCGGGGCAGATCCACTCCCACCGGAGCAAGCCCACCACATCTGCATCTTTAGCTGCTCTGCCCACCACTTGTGGAATAAGCACACAAATACCACCGGGTCTGGTGAGCCTGCAGACACTTCTGATTATAGCGCCTTGAACTGCATAAGCTGAAGAATGAAGCACAAGTCCGTTAGGCAGGAACAGAACAAAGCAGAGGATAATGAGTGCTGGGCCAAAAAATTTAATAAAAAATGTGAATGTCTTTTCCTAAATTCTTTCTCATATTTAGTTTTACATTTCATTTTGGACAATTAGAAGCATTCATAACATCAAGTGATGCACTATCAATATTCCTCTGTATAGTAAATACAAAAAAATAAAACATGACAAACCCAATATGCTGGCCAGTCCTGTTCACCCAGATTCTCCAAACTAACATCAAGTGGAGCTTTGAAGGCCCACAAAGTCCAGCGCCCTGTAACTGTTTTGTCGTGATAGGGTCTTAGGGTGAACCCATTCCTCTTTACACTCTTTATTGTGTAGACCTTAACAGACTGCCCCCTAAATGTATTATTCTTACCGCACTGTCATTGTAGCTCAATACTTCCCCCTTTTCTTACATCTGTAACACCAAGAAAATAGTACCAGAATAGGCATTTATTTATTACGTTTTATAGATTATGCTAGGGGGCTTACCCCCTGCTTGCTTCACTTGCCAATCCCCCAGCCTGCGCTATGCGCCAGCCACTTCACGTCTCTGCTGCTCGTATCGTGAAGAGGGGGGCTGAACGCACCCAAAGGAGACACCCCCTCTTAAACGGTGATACAATGGGAAACAAATAGTTTTTTTTTTTTTACCTCCTCTTTGCTCGATCAGTTGCTGCTGCTGCCATGCCGCGTGATCTGCATCTTCCGCTGCACTCTTGACATTTAAAAGCCTGTACAGCAGCTTCCTACTCTTTGTCTTTTATTTCCAGCCCTGGGTGTGGTTAAATCTCTTGGCAGAAATTCTCGTCTCGTGGGTCACAGGTTCTTGATATTTTTTTTACTTTATAATTGAAAAATGGAAGAAGAGTCTGAAAATCTAACAACATCACATTAAAGTTTGATAAATTCTGAAAAGAATGATAGCAATCATATATATGTAGATTTTAAAATAAGCCCGATTTAAAGTGTGATAGAAAACGGAACAAAAAAATTCACATAAAATCTTTGCACAAAATCGTTGCACTTTTTGGCTTAGGATTTTATATATATATATATATATATATATATATATATATATATATATATACACACACACAGTGCATGTGGATAGTATTCACAGCGCATCACTTTTTCCACATTTTGTTATGTTACAGACTTATTCCAAAACAGATTAAATTCATTTTTTTCCTCAGAATTCTACACACAACACCCCATAATGACAACATGAAAAAGTTTACTTGAGGTTTTTGCAAATTTATTAAAAATAAAAAACTGAGAAATCACATGTACATAAGTATTCACAGCCTTTGCCATGAAGCTCAAATTGAGCTCAGGTGCATCCTGTTTCCCCTGATCATCCTTGAGATGTTTCTGCAGCTTAATTGGAGTCCACCTGTGGTAAATTCAGTTGATTGGACATGATTTGGAAAGGCACACACCTGTCTATATAAGGTCCCACAGTTGACAGTTCATGTCAGAGCACAAACCAAGCATGAAGTCAAAGGAATTGTCTGTAGACCTCTGAGGCAGGATTGTCTCGAGGCACAAATCTGGGGAAGGTTACAGAAAAATTTCTGCTGCTTTGAAGGTCCCAATGAGCACAGTGGCCTCCATCATCCGTAAGTGGAAGAAGTTCGAAACCACCAGGACTCTTCCTAGAGCTGGCCGGCCATCTAAACTGAGTGATCGGAGGAGAAGGGCCTTAGTCAGGAGGTGACCAAGAACCCGATGGTCACTCTTTCAGAGCTCCAGAGGTCCTCTGTAGAGAGAGGAGAACCTTCCAGAAGGACAACCATCTCTGCAGCAATCCACCAATCAGGCCTGTATGGTAGAGTAGCCAGACAGAAGCCACTCCTTAGTAAAAGGCACATGGCAGCCCGCCTGGAGTTTGCCAAAAGGCACCTGAAGGACTCTCAGACCATGAGAAACAAAATTCTCTGGACTGATGAGAGAAAGATTGAACTCTTTGGTGTGAATGCCAGGCGTCACATTTGGAGGAAACCAGGCACCGCTCATCACCAGGTCAATACCATCCCTACAGTGAAGCATGGTGGTGGCAGCATCATGCTGTGGGGATGTTTTTCAGTGGCAGGAACTGGGAGACTAGTCAGGATAATGGGAAATATGACTGCAGCAATGTACAGAGACATCCTGGATGAAAACCTGCTCCAGAGCTCTTGACCTCAGACTGGGGCGACGGTTCATCTTTCAGCAGGACTACCACCCTAAGCACACCGCCAAGATATCAAAGGAGTGGCTTCAGGACAACTCTGTGAATGTCCTTGAGTGGCCCAGCCAGAGCCCAGACTTGAATTCAATTGAACATCTCTGGAGAGATCTTAAAATGACTGTGCACCATCGTTTCCCATCCAACCTGATGGAGCTTGAGAGGTGCTGCAAAGAGGAATGGGCAAAACTGGCCAAGGATAGGTGTGCCAAGCTTGTGGCATCATATTCAAAAAGACTTGAGGCTGTAATTGCTGCCAAAGGTGCATCGACAAAGTATTGAGCAAAGGCTGTGAATACTTATGTACATGTGATTTCTCAGTTTTTTTATTTTTAATAAATTTGCAATAACCTCAAGTAAACTTTTCACATTGTCATTATGGGGTGTTGTGTGTAGAATTCTGAGGAAAAAAATTAATTTAATCCATTTTGGAATAAGGCTGTAACATAACAAAATGTGGAAAACGTGATGCGCTGTAAATACTTTCCCGATGCACTGTGTATAAATATATATATATATATATATATATATATATATATATATATATATATATATATATATATATATAGAGGAGATAGATATACAGTCAATAATTCCCTACCTGGAAAGGGAAGGATGATTGTCTGGATTGCATCAACTACGGGGTAATAACACGAGTAAGGTCCTTGCTACGGTCCATCCTCAATAGGATCTGTGATAACTTGCTCACCTAACAGCAACCACAGCAGTCTGGTTTTACGCCTAAGAAGTCTACCATCGACTGCATCCTGGCACTGAGGGTTCTAATGGAGCACAAATGCAAATATCTTCAGAGTTTCTTTGTAACCTTTGTCGAGTTTTGTAAAGTGTTTGACTCATTTGATCGAGCTGCCATGTGGGACTTCGTGAGGGTTCGCGGGATCCCCTTGAGGTTGCTGGATATCATGGCCGGCTTGTACACTGGTACTGCAAGTGCTGTGCAGAATGGAGGCAGAACTTCTGCATTTTTCCCAGTTCATTAAGGGTGTGTTTTTGCTCCTACTCAGTTCAATGCTTGTATGGACTTGGTGTTGGGCAGGAATGTGGGGTCCTGCGGCTGTGGGGCATCTGTAGGTGAAGAGAGATTCACTGATCTTGACCTTACCGACAATGCTGTGATCTTTCAGAGTTTCAGAGAGGGTACGTGGCAGAGATGGCGCATCGTCTGAGGAGAGGGAGAGGAATCAAACTCGCTGTACGCTGGCAGCTGTTCACTGTACAGTGCAAGAATGGTAACCGAGATTGTCTTGTATAGAAAACTTAATTGAGATGTACAACTAAGGCTGTTAGTAACTCCAAGGGACAATTTAGGCCGGCATTCACAATGATTCGGGGGAGGCAGAGGAGTACCTGGTGTCAAAGGTGAGGAAAGAGCCACAAAAAAAAAAAGAGTTGGGGGCAGCCACCCGTATAACTTTTCCTGCCTGCAAATGGATACATTTTTAGTACAGATGTGTACAGGTTCGAGTCCAAAACAGAACTAACTGGTGGGCTTGAGATGTATGGTTTTTAAAGCGTGGCAGAGGAAGTGAGGTGTAATTATGACTGGATCCAGAAGTGATGTCATCGAACTTGTGACCAGAAGTTGCATCATAGAGGCCAAGCGGAATTTTCCGTAATGGGTCTGCAGTGGAAAAAGAGAAAGGACCAGTGCACCTCGCCACCTCCTGGTCTGGTGTGGAATTACCTTCCTTCAAGCCCTTTGGCTGCCTCCCATGCGCACGTGTGTGACACCAGACATGCTGGGACCAGCCCTGGGGCGGATTGAAGACCACCCAGACATAGCATGCTTGCTCTAATCGTTCTGTCACCTATGCAAAGCTTTTAATTACCACTTGGACTGAATGGCCACACTGAGAATGAGCGACAGCCACCTCAGGTGACTTTCACAGCTGTAGGGGATTGTGATTTTACGATGTTAACTTTCATACTCTTTAAATTGCTAAAAGAATTCTACATACGTTTTTGATGTTTAAACTGTAAGTGCTTTCCTGGTACTTAAACATCTGATCTCTGAAAAGGAAGCCAGTTGAGGTAACCACATAAAACAGGAGTGTCAGGAGAGACAGAAGGCGGTTTTACAGAGTCAGGGGGGCTTTCTGCAGGCAGACACCATTTGCAAACTGATTCTGAACTTTAAATGGTGAACTGCTCCTCTTCTGGACTTTTCTACATGCATCGGTTATCTTCATGCATGCACACCTTGGCTACATGTGCTGATCCGGCCTGCTGAAATGACAGAGAGGGGCTGGGGGTTCTTCACTTTTGCCCTGACGAGCATTAAGCAGTCATCAGCTTTCTGAGTAGAAGGCCCAGGAAGAAAGAGAAGAAGGAAGAGCACAGCCATCGAGGACACCAACGCAGCGTGCTGCAGAAACGTCACCTCAAGAGACTGAACGGCACATACGTGTCATCTTTGAAAGCTGCTCAATTGGTCGGGTTGTATCGCTGATCTGCCACTCCATTTATCTTTTTGGCACTTTAAGAGTATGTGAGAATGTTAAATCTATAATGAGTGGATAAAAGTTTATTGCCTGCTCCCCTTGCTTGTATTTTATATTGGCTCTGTCATGTCACACGGGGTATAAATGAATAAAGAGAAGATAGGAGACGTGAAGCACAGTAGTCATGAGTTCTGGGTGAAAACCGGGCCACTTAGTCTGAGGTGCAAGTGTGTTGTGGCTGCCGAGCCAGGTGAGTACATTGGGGGGTTTGGGGGTAACATACAGTATGTGTGGGGTCAACGGAGTTCGGATACGGTCACTCACCCCAAACCCCTTCCATGGTGCTGCTCAACGACACAGCTATGGTCGTTACAGAGAAGTGTGAACCATCAGGTTTGGACCACTTTGTATGTCACAGATATTCAGCGTGCACTTGAGAGCCTGAATTGGAATTGCCTGGAAATGTACATCCCTATTGAAAACCGCGATGGCTGACAGCATAGCAATTGAAATGAAACGAGCTGCCACACTTGTGCTACGTTCCACTTGAAGTGGGCAGTCAGAATTTCCAACTGGAAAACCCCCCTTAAGCCGGATTTCCACCTCGGAAACTCAGGGCTGCTCCATCAAGTCCTAGTTTGTCCAACGTCATATCATGCCGTCGGTCCAAAATGGTGAGACACAAACCGTAAACTTTAGCAAAAGCTGTAGCATTATACTGTTTATTAGCACTTCAGTCTCATTATATCAGTCGTACACACAGCACGGTCCAACTTGTATCCGTGGACATGTCGCTACAATGTTTGGATACACAAAATGCTGCGTAATTCACTGTTGTCAACTGCTATTTATTCTGATGGAGCAAACACAAGAAAGGTTTTCCTGGATGCGTCCACATTGGCTTTCCAAATATTTTACTGGACCGCGGTTAACTAAGGTGTGACAACATTCCCAGCTCCATCATCCTACTTCTAAGGTAAATGGAACGCGGCATTAATACCATCTGTGGTGGCAGTCACCAGTTGACTGCACGATTGGTGCTTGCTTTTTTTTGATTGACATGGTCCTCCTCGAGTTCCACAAACTTTTAAGAGAGGCTTGTGGGCAGACGTTAACATCAGTAAACGAATGTCTCCCTCAACATTGGGAAATTGTCAAACCCTCGTCGTCTGGCCCCACCAGTCCCGTCCCCATGTACAGATACCGTAGTGATGATTGTACTGAAGACTACTGCTTTGATTTTTTTTTTTTCTGTCATACATCTGCAGATGTCCTGCACTGAAAACTTCATGAAGGAGTGCAGCAGCCAGGACTCTACTGATGTTGATTATAAGGTCATTAGTGTCATGTATGCAGAGATCAGTAAATCTCTTACTTGCATGTGCCAATCAACATCCAACTTGTGGTCACTCTGTGGCACCATGACCCCTGAGCACCTCCTAGGTTGGCCTTATGTTAAGTATCAGTAGATCAGAAGGGGTGGATCAAGCAATTGTAGAAACTGGCACTGCTAAGAACATGCAGAACGTTCCCAGCATCTTGAGAAGCAATCCGAGGCCAGATGAGGTGGGAGCTGTAGATCAGGTGGTCTGTTAGGTTGCTTCTGTCTGATAAATCTGATTTTTGGCACAGGCAGAATGTTCAGGATCAATATCTGTACATACAAATATTGGAATTGGATTGCTTGCAAAATTAAGTTGATCAGCTAAATGAAAAAATTGGTCACTTCTAGTGCTCAAACTCACATGCCAGCTAAATTAATACAATTAACTTTTGGGTCAGAAGTTGCACAACCGGGTATCGTCTGCTGCCTCCATTTGTATCCCCTCAGTCCACCGTTGGTGTCGTCTAATGATCACTGAGCTCCTTTGAATGTGCTAAGCGGGGTCTACAGAAAATGAGGGCCGCCTCAGAAGTTGTGGCAGGCACTGATGCTGCCTTAGTGAGGTGCCAAATCATTCAGCCCACTTGGAACACAAAGCAGCTGGCACAGAAGTCCCATTCAGGGATAGTTTGTTTCTGGATAGAGGAAGAGCCAGGATATTCAGTGAAGAACTTCTTTACATCACAGGCTGCTCTGATGCTACAGAAAGGCAACTCAGAAATGCAAAGTGGGCCTAAAGACTGTTCCGACCTCCCACGAGTGATACGTATGAGAATTCTGTAGCGTTTGGGGCATTGCACATGTCAGACCCCCAACTCCTTAGGGACGCTGAAGGAAGAGTAGAGATCACCCACCCTGAGTGCATCAAAGAAACCATGCAAAATAAATGCCCAGCAGGAATGGTGTCCTGCTATTGAAGGCCAGGGTGTCTGTCGAACTCTGACCAGCAGGAGACTGAAACAGAGTAGAAGGAAACTTAGGGCCTGCTAATTAAAAGGCCACCGTTGGGGAAACGCAAGAAACACAAGAAGTATAAGAAACATACAGAAGATACCTACATGTTTCTGTTAGGGAATTCTCAATAAAGTACCACACTAATTCACAGACTCTAAAGTCAGAAGCAAATCTTCACACTACATTCACCAAACCTCCGACTGGTCTGGCAAAATATAACAATGGACTCTTATACCGCTTTATCTTTACTCAACAGCAAACACGGCGAGCGTTCAGGTCGCACACAAAGCCAGTCGACATGTAAACACTTCTTAACATTCATGACACACGTCATCCCAGTCAAAAGTGTTCTTTGCGGACTCGATCCTTTCAACGGCGAGTTACAGTACAGGTAGTCACGCAGAGCCAGACGTAGCACCGCAAGTGAATTCTCCTTAAAACCGGGTGGGCATCACTAGACGGCTCACTGACTGTCACATTTCTATGCCAATCCAACACGTTGGCGCTCAGAGTTTAGGAATTTGGAACTGCAAAGGTCAGAGATTCTCTTGTAAATCTGGTAAACCAGATGGCCAGCTTCGGTTTATGAGGAACCATCTACAGTAGAAAAGCTTCCTAAAAGAAACTCAATTGGACAGACAATTTTATGATGTGTGTGCCAAGAGCACACTGCATATGTTAAAACTAAAACATAACCTGTCGCGGGGGAAATGCCTTTCTGTAACATCGGGTTCTACATTGCTGGGTTAGGATGATAGCGTCGGAGTCGATGTAAGACTGAAAGAATCATGAACTGCAAAATATGCATTCGAAGGAAACGGTGTGTCACACCCCATCAAATGGAGGTGAAAAGGCCTGTCGTTCACAATGAAGAGCCGCAGGAGACGCTGATTTCCACCTGAATCAGTAAATCTGCCCAGCGACACCACTGGAGGAACCGACGAGGCTGCACAACCTCCACCTTCTGACCGCTCGTCTAAGCAAACAACTGAAGAACGTTAACATTGGAAATTATCAGGCAGCGTTTTAACACACTGTAAATCCATAGACCACAATGCTTAGCTAAACTCGGTTTGCTGTTGTTACGCCACGTAGTGATGCTAAAGTCGAAATTCTAGAAAGTTATCACAGCAGACAGAAGCACTTCTCAAATGCGTGGGGCCAAGTATCTGCAACGGTCTGAGGAGACCGAAGAGAGACAAACAGGCAATGCAGAAATGAATTATTATTAGCTTTTTATTGTCTTGGAGTTTCAAGTCTTTTTGTAGTAGAGAAAAACTAAAAGACTTTGGATGTGCAGAAATAGTTGGCATTCCCAGCACTGGGAAAGTAGATTTCAGATCCAAATTTTAATATGCAGATACAGATGTACATGTACGTGTGGTTTACAATACAAGTTAAAAGTAAAACTATTCTTAATTCTCAAATTACAAACAAAGGAAAACACAGAACATGTTTAAACTGTTAAATATTAGTAATTACAAAATTGCAATACCGAAATTGGTTACTAAAGGCACTACTGAGAAGCGCTTTACAGGGTTAATGAAATTACAAGCTTAACAGTTACAAACCTTATTAATAAATCAAATATTCTTAGTTAATAAAACTGTAGAGACAATTAAAGTTCTTCAAATATATTAACATTACTTTCCCATTCTATACTTATTTAACTTAAACATGGAGATCACTCATGGGCGGCATGGTGGCACAGCTGTAAGGAGTCCTGGGTTCGCTTCCCGGGTCCTCCCTGCGTGGAGTTTGCATGTTCTCCACGCGTCTGCCTGGGTTTCCTCCCACAGTCCAAAGTCATGCAGGTTAGGTGCATTGGCGATCCAAAATTGTCTCTAGTGTGTGCTTGGTGTGTGCCCTGCGGTGGGCTGGCAGCCTGCCCAGGATTTGTTTCCTGCCTTGCACTAGCTGGGATTGGCTCCAGCAGACCCCCGTGACCCTGTGTTAGGATATAGCGGGTTGGATGACTGACTGACTGACTGACTGGAGATCACTCACTGGCTCTTAGATAGACCTATCCATGCAAATAATTGACTATAAACAAGAACTGAAGAACAGCACTCACATTCGCTCGTTTGGCACACACTATTCCTAAGAAACTCTAATAATTTAAACAGACACTGAAGAGAAGAATGCATTCTCTATCCTTTCCTGCGACCCCTAATACTTTGCTTCACATGAGGACATAAGTCCATCCTCCTGACAACGTCTCAGACACTTTTGTTCAGTTTCTTTGACTCTTTCCGTCTCCCCATTCTTGCTTGTTTTACGTACGTATCTGTCGAACACATGAAATCAAATTAGAACAATCCTGACGAGAACTGGCCATTTAGCCCCAACAAGCTCGCCAGGCCTGTCCGCTGAATTCTTCCAAAATAACATCAGGTGGAGTTTTGAAGGTCCTGCTGTCCTCCACACTACTTTGTTAGCTTATTCCACGTGTGTATAGATGGGAAGCAGCAACCCCAATTGTTTAAAGTGCACAGACTGGAAGAAATTAGGGGTGGGTTTTAAGGAAGAATCCGTGTGGGCGGAGCCTTTGCAGGGGTGGGTTACATCACCATGCACTGCGACCTTTTTGTCAGATTTGTGTTCTCGTTTGAGATTCACGGCTGGCCCCACGAGACTACAATATAAGAGACCAACAGCAACAAAAGACTAGTGTCAAATCTTTGTTTTAGAAAAATAATCTATAAATAAGTGTGGTGCTTACAGTATTCTGCACTCCAAAAACTGTTATTGTGAAAGTCAAAGGACAAAGAGAAAACATTAAGGAAGAAAAGTCAGTGTGCCTCTGGGATACGTCAGGCCTGAAGAGTGCAACAACATCCAAAATGGCTGCGGGAGGAGAATCGTCTGGTTTGTAGTCCACTCCTGCTTTACTGTACGTCACCACAGGCCACGTCCACTGCCGGAAGGAGACTTGTCGGGAGGCATCGGCACCAGTACCACAATGAACTCTGGTCAGGGCCAACAGGGGAGAGCACCAGGCCAAGCTGGCATCAGCGTGGGAGGATTGTGCCAACTCCACAAAGACAGTGATCTGACGGAGAAACAGACCCAGCTTGTGCCACCTTCCAGAGCTGGCACATGTTTTGATGTAATGATACGACCTTCACATTTACTGTGCTGAGGATTACTTGTGTTCTGTACTGTGTATTGTATTAGTTTTACCCCCCCTTTTTTGACACCCACTGCATGCCCAACCTACCTGGAAAGGGGGTCTCTCTTTGAACTGTCTGTTCTCGTGTTTTTTTTGGGAGATTTTCTTGTCTTCTTAGAGGGTCAAGGCTGAGGGGGCTGTCAAAGCCCATTGCAGTACCCCTTTTGTGATTCTCAGCTATACAAAAATAAACTATTGTATTTTATAAAACAATTTATTGGGTTTACAGTAATGCTATATTGACAAAGCTGGAAATTTCAGAAAC
Source organism: Polypterus senegalus (assembly GCF_016835505.1). Lineage (NCBI taxonomy): Eukaryota > Metazoa > Chordata > Cladistia > Polypteriformes > Polypteridae > Polypterus > Polypterus senegalus. The sequence goes on from NC_053157.1 coordinate 214,450,752, forward strand.
ATTGGTTTAATCATCGTAGTTAATGCAGCCAAAGCCAGGGGTGGGATAAGTCAGTCCTGAAGGGGCGCAGTGGCTGCAGGTTTTTGTTCCAACCCAGTTGCTTAATTAAAAAACAGTCCTTGTCAATAATTGATTTTCCTGGCCCGTCAGTGCTTTAACTCTGCCATGTCAGGTCATTCTCACATCCGAGATTTTTTCTTCTTTTCTATGAAGCCTAAAACAGAGGAGTAATTCTCAGTCCTTCAATTTTTTCTCTTCACTCTCCGCACAAGTACCGCATATATTTGCGTATAAGTTGGGTCTTGAAAACCGAAAAATCGTTCATAAACTCAGACCCCGACTTCTACATCTTTTCAAAAATACGACACTTTATTTTTATTATTTTTTTTTATATCTTCTTGCCTCCTCCAATCTCGCAGCAGTTTCTCGGATGCATCGAATTTTGTTGCAGCAGTGCAGTTACCAATTTCTTTCGCCACTTCAATGACCTTTCATTTAAAACCAGCTACATATTTTCTTCTGATCGAATGATCCATCATAAGTAGATCGTTGATAAGGGATTCTCTTACGATAAAGGTGTATGAGGGTGTGAGAGAAAAAAAACCACACAAATCAGTGCAAACATCACTTCAGAATAGTTTGGGTTTTACTGTGTGGTCACGGCGGCACAATGCATAGAAAAAAAAAAAAGGCAGTGTGCTCCGTGGTTACTCTCTCAGGTGGGCATTAGCATAGCATAATCTCTTGTACCAATGGCGTGAGTCTTCCACATTAGACTTCTATGACCGACATTATAAAACAAAGGACATTATATGGTAAAATCAAGTCTCGACTTATCCACGGGAGAACTTATCCGCGAGTATATACGGTATTTAATTAATCCAAATAGTGCACAATAAATCCACACAGGTGTAAATGGAGACAAGCTGAATGCAGAACTACTGTTTTCTTTTGTCATTTGCATCTTATTGCTAATAAGGAACAAGCAGCAAGACAACTACAGTGAAGCAGAAAAGTGGGACTTGAGCAACGAGTGCTTCTTATTAAGGCATTGAGTTGGAACAAAACCCGTCAGCAACTGCGGCCCTCCAGGACCGACTTTGCCCACCCCTGGTCTAAGCTAACATCAGAATGCACCAACATCGCAGCACAGCAAAACATCCAGCAGAGAACCACTGTGGACAATATGAAAAAAGAAAACTTAACTGGTCACAGAAAAGCAGCATGGAGAGCACCAAACCTGGGAAAACAGCGGCAGGCCTGATGAGCCTCAGTTCTGACACGAGTGACTTCAAAATTCACCTCTGTACAGCGCCACTGAACGACCGCATGCAGAGCACAGGCCAGTTAAGAGACTCGCTCAGGGTCTCCCTCTTCGTTGGAGATGGCAATCCAAGCAGCAAGCTCCTTAGCCACAATGAGTTCACACGTCAATCTGTCCTTCTGCTACAAAAAATGCATCCCGAGATTTTTCAGGTAAAGACGACAGACGTTGTGAGGTAAGATAGCTCTGCTCACTAATCATGGCGCCAGAGGGTACCGTGTGGCATGCTGATCAGCACATGCTTTACTCACAGGGGCACTAGAACAACGCTGGGCAGTGCTGTCACGGCTTGAGGAGGGTGACTGACTGCAGCTCCTCGAGTCTGAACTGCATGGCACACCTAACCGGTTCAAGATCAGGCCTCTTCTTAACTCTTTAAGGGCGGCTGTCAACATTTGTCAAACAGTGGGGTTGATGCTGGTAATCAACGGCCAATGGTGACAAAACTCACCATTATGTTTTAGTTGGACTCTCTTTGCTAGAAGGAAAGTTAGCTTTATTGGTTTGACTGACATTCCCTGTATGTGCATGAGCAGCAAGGAGCAAACAGCGGCAAAAATGGCATTGACATCGGGTATGAAATCGAAGTGAATGCGTAAAGCAAAATACTCTGTGGATGATGTCTTGTACATCATCACTGAATTGGACTCGGACTTTTCAGATTTTGATACAAGTGATTGAGAAACGAATGGGATGTACCAATGTCAGCTGAGCGGTCCCCAGCTGATCGTTGTGCTGAACAAGTTTTTGTAGCTGACGTGCCTATGGCAACGTTCACCTGGGATGGTTTACCTCGCTGGCACTGATTTAACACTTAGCCATCGGTTGGCCACCGTTGGAAGACAACAAGAGAAGCCGTCTACAGAAGTAACCAGAAAGTGTCTTAAGAGTGGAGAACGGTGTCAGAGTGGGCCTTATCTGAGCCGCCTGTGGGGTCCTGAACCACCACTGAAGTGTCCTACAAGAATAAACAGATTCATGTTATTATTTGAAGGGTTCAAACGCTCCCGTTCTTACTTGGATAGCCAGTTAATGACCCAATGAGCAGATGATGGCCCTTCAAACAACACCACCGACTCATCTGCAACAAAGTAATACAACTATTCACATACTTTCCCATTTTTGGATAGTTCAGAATTGTGCGACACAAGCATCAATACACCAAAGCAAATGCTAGATTCTCCTTCTTCACGCTTAGCATCATCTTCAACGTCAGTGCTCAAGAATACTAAATACAGTAACATCAATTTCCTTACCATCAGGGTGCAGATTCTAAATAGTCAGGGTTTGCTTGGAGTGCCCACCGTACTGAAGCAAAGATGACAAGAGCAGCATGGAGCTGAGCCTGGAAGTTCTGCTGTCAGTCACCTGCAAGTAGTAAACGCCCTGACAGAATGTCAGCATTATAGTCATTACATAATACACAGCTGTACATCAGCATTACGAGAGGAAAAAAAACAAAACAAACAATGGAAATGGAAACTTTTAACATTGTTAAATATCGGGCATTACAAAAGGACTCTGAAACATTTAGCAAGATTTTACCAATGGTACCGCCGCATTACAAAGTGCTGAAGGACGACTTTAAATTTTACTGTGATCTTTTGCAAATCCACTTACTTGAGGATTCAAAACTGTGCAGTGACTATAAAAAGAACTCACCCCCTCGGGAATGTTCCCATTTTCTTGCTACCCTCCACTGGAGCAGCCACCGGGTTTTAGAAGTCACACAATGAGTTCAATGGAGATCAAGCTGTCTGCAGTCGAGGAGGTCCAGGAACTCTTACATAAACGTACCTTATCTTGAAGGTCCACTTTGTGCGAATGTCAGTATGGTGGGCTAACCTACACAATGAAGAACAAGAAAACTCCAAGTAAAGGCGGCTGAAATGTATGAGCTGGGGGAACAGATACGCAGGCGTCATTCACTTCTGTGTCGACACAGCGGTACCCTCAAAGATGGTCCTTTGCGTTCCAAAGACAAGCCCTTGATTACTGAGCAGCCAAAATGTCTCCTGAATGAGAAAAAGAGAGCAATCAAATCTGGTGACACAGAGACTCTGAAGGACATACTGCATGTGGCAAAGCAAAAACTGAGCACAGGAAAGGAAACTCATTCAGAATAACATAAAAGGTGTCGTGAAAGAACTGGGCATAATTACAGGACTTACAAGCCCCTACCTCAGGTGCTAGAAGGGGATGTGGACAACACTGATGCCCTGAAGAAAATTTTTTAATAGATTTTCCCCTCCCACTGCCACCTTCTTAAATGACCAGTCCCCCTCCCCCCACACCACATCAACTGGAATGGCCTCCAGTGTGGACTGTCCATAACTGGACACCAAGTGAGATGATAACAGAGTAGGCTACACACAGGGAAAGCTACAGGCCAGATGGAGTCAGTCCTTGAGTTCTTAAGGCCTGTGCTGACCAACTTTGTAGTGTCCTCTGTCACTTGTCCTAAAACTGGCACTGCTGTGGTAAACACCCTGCATTGTCCCTGTTCACCTAATGACTACAGACGGAGACACGGCTCACATCATTTAGACCTTTAAGTGACTTATCCTGGACTATACGAGTATACACCTCTTGTGGTGGACCACCTGGACCCACTGCAGATTGTCTACCGAACAAAGATTGGAGTGGAGGAGGTAATTATCGATCTGCTCAACAAGGTTTATTCGCACCTGGTAAGAACTGGGAGGATTAGGTTTTGTTTTTTTCATTTCCCCAGTGCTTTCAATACCATTCAGTCATCTCACCGATATGCAGGTGGACGAGCCTGTGGTGTCCTGGATAATGGACCATCTGTCAGGCAGACTGCAGTTTGTGAGACTCAAGGACTGTGTGAGCAACACTCGAGCACCACAAGGAACAGTCCTGTCCCCTTTACTCTTCACTCTGTACACCTCCGAGTACAAATATAACACCAGGTCATGTCACTTGCAGAAATTCTCAGATGATTCTTCACTTATGAGGTGTATCAATAATGTGGGTGAGACAGAGGAGGGAAGTCAGGGGGAGAAGTTTATTTATTGGTGCAAAGAGAATTGTCTGCATCTTAACATCAGTAAAACCAAGTAACTGGCTATTGACTTGTGCCACACCAAAGAGCCTGTGTGTCAGGTCACTATTCAATGACTATATGTAGAGGTGACCCACATTAATGACAGGTTGGACTGGTCTTGGAAAACAGAGGAACTAAACAGAAAACGGCAGAGCAGACTCTTTTTCCAATGCAGACTGCGTCATTCTTCCCATCTTCTACAGCTCTGTGATGGCCAGCGTGTTTTTCTACACTGTGGTGTATCAGGCTGGTAACATCACTTCAGGAGAGGCCCGCTGAATCAACAAACTCATTAAAAGGGCAGGCTCAGTTATAGAATGCACTCTGGACGCCCCTGGAGGTCGTAGCCTAGAGAGAATTAAAACAAACCTGAGTGTCATTATGAACAATGCTGCACGGAGGACTTAAAAGAAATATTCATTAGAAGTGTGTCAAGAAACGTTACGGGGACTCCTTCATACCAACAGCAATACATCTGCATCAGGCCTCACTGGGAGCGGGACAGCCAAGTCAGAGGTTTTCTTTCTTTTGAATTTCCTTAATTTATAGTCATTCCAGTATGTGTTCCAACCAAAGTATATATGCATATTTATTTATTTATTTATTGAAAGAGCTTCTGTAAAAAAACAAATTTCCCTCTGCAGACAAATAAAATTCTCTCTGTCTAGACAGGAAAGCCTCCAAGTCACTGAATATCCAGAGAAATCACTCACTAAGACCTGGAAAGATTAAGGCACAGCTGGAAACCTGTGCAGAAAAATGGAGCGATTGTGCACGATGACTCATGAGGGAGACCACCAAGAGACCTACGAGAATTCTGAAGGACTTACAAGTGAGTGACGTTGGAGAGACTGTTGGCAAGATGCCTCACCATTTACAGCTTTGTAAGAGAGTGGCGAAGAGAAAGCCTGTAGCCAAAGGTTTTGAAGCGTACCACACTGATCTGTGACGTTCATCCCATAAACGTTATTTTATATACAATGGGTAATTGTGGCCATAAATGAGTAAACACTCCTGAAGCCACACAAACCACCTGACAGGGAGATGAGAAAAGACAAGTGGAGACAACTCAGGCAGGATGGATCCAGTGGTTTCATGGTCAGTTTGTGGTCAACAGTTATCGTGCGCTTCTTCTACTTAAGTTACGCCAGCATCCATGTTTGGAAACTGCATGCTCTTATTTTTGCAACTTTGAACTGTAAAAAGTATAAAGCCTCTGGCAATGGCCCTGAATATTACAGCTCAGCGCCTGCAGACAGATGGAAGACATCACTCCTGCTGACTCAAGGACACATAGCACTCGGTCTTGGAGCAGGCGAGGGCCGACCGCATGTGTTTGCCAGAAGCTCTGCTTTGGAAATTGTGTCATCGTGAGTGTCCAGACACTGTTTTTTCTTCCTTAATCTAATAATCAACTGCTGGACCACTACGGATGGAATAGTATGTAATAATATATACACATACATACACATACACACACACACACACACACATACACATACATATACAAGGGGGGACCCAAAAGTAACCAGAAATATTTTTAAAACGTGTTTAATTTAATTTTCTGTACAAACTACAATTAGTCTCCTCCAAAGTACTCTCCATTGGTGGAAATACACTTATCTAACCGTTTGTTCCATTGTTCGAAACATTTTTTAAATTCGTCTGAAGTAATGCCCATTAATGCACTGGTTGTTTCTTGTTTTACCTCTTCGACGTCAACAAAACGCCTTCCTTTCAAGTCTTTTTTCATCCAAGGGAACAAAAAGAAATCACACGGAGCTAAATCCGGTGAGTAGGGTGGGTGGTTCAGGGTTGTCATACCGTTTCAATAACAATAGCTTCTGCAACACTTTTTTCAAGAAGAAAACAAAATTTAACTGCCGCACGTTGCTCACGATAATCGGCCATCATATAAAAACGACGCTTGAACAAAACTACTTTTACAAAAAAATTCACTGAACAAAAGCACAACCTTCCAGACTGATGGCACTTGGCAGACTGACTTGTGAGGAGTGTAACTAGATCGCCCTAGCGGCCCAACCATGTACTACAAGTACCCACCTAACAACAACAAAATTCTGGTTATTTTTGGGTCCCCCCTCGTATACACACACACACAGTATTTAAATTACTGGTCAAAAGTTTCACAGCTCCTCAGCTGATCAGTTTAAATACAATGAATGACCTAAAATGGTGGAAAGGTAAGCAGGAGACTGCCAGAGGTTTAAATGTAAAGTTTAGGTTAGCAAATACAAAAAAAAGGAAATATCAGAATATTACAAATGGGCCTTCTTCAGAGAATTACTAATAGGTTACAACCTACAGATGTTCTGCAGCAATTAAAGTAAATTAAGCCTTACAATCTGAAGCAAACAATTTAGACAGGTGTCCCAACTTCAGTGGGTTACGTAAAAACCCCTCTAGTCTGTCTTAACACTAGAATTACCAGAGTCTACGAAAAAACTCGTAGATCCGGCCCACCTTTAAACCGTTTGCACCTCTCCACCAGTGTCTTTTGTCAAAACAGCTAAGGGGATAGATATATAGATAGATAGGAAGGAAAGGCACGATATGATAGGCAGACAGAGAAGCTGCTACATAATAATAAAATTACTGTTCTTACTATATAGATAGACGGGGAGTTCAGGCAGGCAGGCAGAGCGGCGAAGGTTAAAAAAAAACATTTTCTCCCCAGCGGGGAATCGAACTCTGGTCTCTGAGGCATGGCAAGCCTCCGAGTCAGCAAATCTTACCGGTATGCCACGGAAGCTGTTGTATCATCCTTGGACCTTTTGCGAAAGTGCTTATTTGATCTTTGGACTTCAGGCTTTACACATTTTATAGTTTATTCCTACATTTTGTAACATTTACTACTAAAATATGAAAAAGTTTCTGTTTTAACAATGTGCTTACACAGATTACTGTAGAAATGTAACACACATGAAATGCTTGTGTTCCAAACAACGATCTATTATTTCCACTCTAAAACTCCACTTCAATCTCAATCAAGGCATGAGCTGGGAGAAGTTTGTGCACATTCTAAGTCGGTGGGGGTTGGAATATCCGGCTGCTTGCTTTTATCGGCACATTTAGATGACAAAAGACGCTGGCGGAGAGTTGCGAACAGTTTTAAGGTGGGCCGGATCTACGAGTTTTTTCGTTGGCTCTGGTTAAAGCAGGGTTGGAACAGACTTCGTTACTACACTCTAGAAAGATGTAATATTGGTTTAGTAAAATCTCTAACGAACATATTCCCAGGGAGCATGCACTCTCTGCTGGAGGCTAAATAACTGTATTTAAATAAAAATAATGAAAACAAAGAAAATACAACATCTCTGAAACGTTTGCTAGAAGTCACATGGGAGACTCTGAAAGAGGTTCTATGGTCTGATGAAACCAAAACTGAACCATTTATTTTGGAGCAACAGACTCAAAAAGACACCATCCTAACCATGAGGCATGGCAGTGGGAGCATCATGCTGTGGGGAGGCTCTAGAAGGGTTGCAAAGGCAAAAAGTAAAATGAATGCAGTCTGCAAGAAACATGCACATTGAGAGATTCGTTTTCCAGTAAGACGGCAACATCAAGCATAAAGCCAAATCTACATAGGAGCGGCTTAAAAACAATAATGTTAATGTCCTGGAGTGGCCGAGTCCGAGTCCAGACCTCAATCCAAGTGGCTTTTCACTCCTGTTGAGCCTAAACAGGTTTGCAAAGAACAACAGGGAGAAAGCACAATGTTCAGATGGGCAAAGCTGATAAGGGAGCTGAGCAGACTGATTCAAGGCTGTCATGGCAGACCTGGGTGTGCCTACTGAACATGGAATTGAAGGGGGGACACTTATGTGATCAATTACTTTTTAATTTCTTTTTGTAATTAATTTAGATCAACTTACATCACACACAGAGGTATCGGTACTATTCAAGGAAACAAGATTACAAATCCTCCCCAATATCACTTCAAATGAATAATTAAATACATAAACAGTCTGAAGAGTACTTTAATTTTTTTTTTTTATTTTTAGACCAAAACTTGTCATTCTTTATTTACAAATGTTACACATGGTCTCAATTAAAATTATCAGAACATACATTACTTTTTGCTTCAAGTTAGCAGTTATTATTTTTTTTTACAATAGAAAAATGTATTATTAATAATGTACCCAAAAAAGTGCATTCCTGTAAGTTCCTAGTATATATAATCTTTAATGAGAATGTTCCTGGTACTGAACTTGTTTACAATACTTCTTGTTTATTTACAAAGAAGTGCAATCAACACTAAATTGTACATATTGTACACAGACTGCATGTTCATATCTACATGGTAAATAGTAACTATGACAAACAGAAATCTGCAGACTTAAATAGGCAAGGCTCCACATTGATTCACTGGCTCACCTACATCTTCGCATTCATACGGGCGAGGAGCTTGAAGGGGTCACAGCGAGACCCCGGCCTCTGAATTGGATGTGTGTTTCTCTGGAGGTATAAGTTGGCAGCTTCTCTCCAAAGGATCCCAGCATCTTTAAAGGCAGTCCCAGTACTTGACTGGTTTTCAGCCAATCACGTTTTGGTTCAAAGTGTCCAAGCTCCGCCTCTAGAAATGCTCATTTCTCAGGCTTCCAGGGCCCAAGGGCTCACTCGTTTGACAAATATATTTGTTTCTTTCTATTTGCCTTGGTTTAGAAAAAAAAAATGTGTGTGCAAATAGGAGGCCAGCCTCTTATTACTATAATAAACTTCTGGAAGCATTTTAAAAATCTCTCTCTCTCTCTATAGTTTATATTTTCCTAACAATTACAATTTATAGTTGTAATTTTCCTTGAAATATTAGATGGTCACCATTTTATTAAAGGCAGCTTCTGACCTCTAAATTGTGATGTCAATTTAATAGTCGGTAACATTAAACCATTAAAGTGATTTCTCAACACACTCATGAGAAGGCGACGAACAGGACGACTGGCAAGAGATTTCCTTCTGTTTCAGTGCAAATGAAGCTCATCACCCTAAGGACCATGGGGGCTGGACATTCACCCACAGTTCCAGAGCAGCTCCCACTCACCACGTCACAAGTCTCAGTAAGGACCAAGAACCGGAGTGGCGACGCATTTACTCCTCTGCTGAGATGCTATATTGAAGAGTTCCCCGGACAGCTCTAAAGAGAAATATCTCCAAACAATTTCTTAAGGAACTGCACTTTGAGAACAATTACGTAATGAACAGCAGATGCTTGACCGCTGAACCATTCTGTAAGGAAATAAAGAGCACGGCTGGCAGTTCAGAGTACAACAAACTGGCCAAAACACATACTATTCTTATAGTGTTACAAAATGATAATAAATTAAGACTTATAAATTATCACCAAATTTCTTTATAATAAAAAAAGTGATGAAAATTGAGAAACAAAAATTGGAATAAAAACAAAATTATCCTGCATGTACAATTAATTAATCCAACAAGCAGTGATTTTCCATTTTCAAGTTAAAAAAAAACAAACAAAAAAAAAAACAATTAGAAAGCTGCGCTACTTCAAATATCACTCATCAACTAATTAGTGACAGAGATGCCAGTTTGGGACTCACCGAGCGGGCAGCATGCCATGCACATAAATCTGTCATGAGGAGCACTCCCCGACTGTTCGATTCAGACTGACCGCCCATTTGCTTGACGAACGCCATCACTTACTGCATACGGGTACTTCATCTCCCTGTATCCCTCAAAACAGAAAAAAATCTATATTGCTCTCTGTGCGGCTTATACAAATTATTCTTTCAAGAAAGACTTTTATTCTTTCTTTAATTTAATGGAACAGTCTACAGAATAACAAAACTAAATAATGAGGCCCAGCAGTGAAGATGCAGGAGTCGTTTCACAAATGCCTGGTGGGTACAGGTCTGCAGGAGTGGGTGAAGACACCTGGACAATGAGCACTTGGCTATGACATGGGGGTCTGGCACGTCACTCTCTCCAGTCCAAACGCATCTTGGTTTAACAAGGAGATTTATCACAGTACGATTTATGAGAGCCTCAATGTGGGACAAATACAGTACATTAGATTGTATCTTAAATTTGGACTGTAGCCATTCAAGCAGCTCCAAATTGCTTTTCCATCTAGAATTGCTTCTGCACAACTAAGGAAACCCTGCTGAAGAGGTTTCCCATGAATTCAGCTTTAGAACGTGGTCAGCTCCCCTAATAAACAACAGTATACATGTGTAGCTGCCTGGTACAACTTAGGCCGTAGCAAACAAAAACAATGCCATTCATAAAAATAAACAGAGTGGAAGGAAAAAAGGCCAAGATGATTGCATGCTGGAATGATAAAACGTGACACCTGACACCATCTAGTTATCTTCCTAAATGCCATTATTGTTCGGAGTGATTTATTTATTTTTTTAACAGGTTGTTAAATTTATTGGATAAACGGATGCAAAGGGTCTTTAAACAAACTACTGCCTGACTTCATAAATCCGAGGAGTAAGCAGCAGACCTTGTCAACATTCAGGCGATGCTTTAGGAACGCAAAAATGTTCTCATAGCCGCTTGAAAGCCTAAGGGCACAGTGCATGCATACAGTTAGTGTTCTGTTAAACATGACTAGACACGGTTTACTTATAATAAATAAATAAAAAAAACAAAACAAAACAAAAAAAAACAACAGATGACGGTAAAAGTAAAACAATTTTGAGTTGGTTTCCCAACAGTTGTCTTTTTTCTGGATTCCAGAAGTGTAGAATGAGAAGTGAGGGCAGAGTTCTTTTCCACGTGTCTTTTTGTACAATGATAGCAGAGAGTTTCTTTTTTTGTTTTTTGTCTTCATTTCTTTTATTACTGGACATCAAATCATCAGTTCATCCAGCCAATAACTTATTAGTTGCTGCAATTCCTAAAGAAGAGAATTATGTCCTGTCCCTTGAGCAAAAGAAATCAAAGCTCAGTCCCATCTTTGGCCCCATCTCCTTGTTCAAAGCTCAGAGTCTAGCTGGGGTCAAGTCAAAGGTCAAATGCAGGTTCCCGGCTGTGCCGGTGGTTGGTGTTTTCGATTTCTTACCACTCCAGATTTATCTTTGTATGCTATAGGCATTTGTTGAGAAACGTCCACCAAGGCACTGGCAACAGCGAGACCTGTTTAAAAAAGGAATAAATAAAATAAAGAAAAAGAAGTAGTGTGTTGCTACTGGCAAATGAGGACACGAGGACAATGAAAACCGGAACAGTTTATTGACAAGGAGGACTCATCAGGTCTCTGCTAAATATTTTTGCCTACTAAAAGCATTTCACAAGATTATAACTACAATCTTTAGAGCTCACGAGAGAAGGGGTAAAAGTGTTAAGGTTGGTCTCTGACTGGCATGGCGAGCTCAAGTCAAGCATAAACTCAGCCTGACACTGTGGTAACACGTTTGTGCTCCAGGGATGTTTCGTTTCACACTGAAGACCATCCAATCAATCAGGAACACCAGAAATGAAGGACATCTGAAAGCTGGGGCTAACACAGAGCTGCACACCAGTCTGCTGTTTCTTCCTGGAGGCTTATATCAAAGTGCCCTTGCCAGCCCACCCTGCCTCCTTGCTATCAAATTAGGGGATGATCATTTTCTAAGCAAACACGCCACACACGGTCAAAACCGAGGAGCAATTAATGCTACTGAACAATGGAAACAAAGCATGGATTACGATCTGTGAATGCAGATGAAAAACTAAAGGACACCACAGTGACATTTGAAATATTTTTTTTCTATTTCAGAATTTACCATGGCCATTAATAAATGGGAACATCAATATATAAATACATGTCAAACTCTTTAAAACAAAATGCATACTTGATATTGCTGTTGTTGCCGACACAAAAAAAAAAATCAAATCACTCACTTATTTTGGTTTTACATGAGCCAATTGCCATTAGCTACAGTCATATGAAAAATTTTGGGAACCCCTCTCAGCCTGCATAATAATTTACTCTACTTTCAACAAAAAATATAACAGAGGTATGTCTTTCATTTCCTAGGAATATCTGAGTACTGGGGTGTTTTCTGAACAAAGATTTTCAGTGAAGCAGTATTTAGTTGTATGAAATTAAATCAAATGTGAAAAACTGGCTGTGCAAAAATGTGGGTCCCCTTGTAATTTTGCTGATCTGAATGCCTGTCACTGCTCAATACTGATTACTTGTAACACCAAATTGGTTGGATTAGCTCGTTAGGCCTTGAACGTCATAGACAGGTGTCTCCAATCATGAGAAAAGGTATTTAAGGTGGTCAACTGCAAGTTGTGCTTCCCTTTGCCTCTCCTCTGAAGAGTGACAGCATGGGATCCTCAAAGCAACTCTCAAAAGATCTGAAAACAAAGATTGTTTAGTATGCTGGTTTAGGGGAAGGCTACAAAAAGCTGCCTCAGAGGTTTGAACTGTCAGTTTCAACTGTAAGGAATGTAATCAGGAAATGGAAGGCCACAGGCACAGTTGCTGTTGAGCCCAGCAGGTCTGGCAGGCCAAGAAAAATACAGGAGTGGCATATGCGCAGGATTGTGAAAATGGTTACAGACAACCCACAGATCACCTCCAAAGACCTGCAAGAACATCTTGCTGCAGATGGTGTATCTGTATATCGTTCTACAATTCAGCGCAATTTGCCAAAAGAACACCTGTATGGCAGGGTGATGAGAAAGAAGCCCATTCTGCACTCACACCACAAACAGAATTGCTTGTTGTATGCAAATGCTCATTTAGACAAGCCAGATTCATTCTGGAACAAAGTGCTTTGGACTGATGAGACAAAAATGAAGTTATTTGGTTATAACAAAAAGCGCTTTGCATAGCGGAAGAACAACACCGCATTCCAAGAAAAATGGCTGCTACCTACTGTCAAATTTGGTGGAGGTTCCATCATGCTGTGGGGCTGTGTGGCTAGTTCAGGGACAGGGGGGCCTTGTTAAAATCGAGGGTCGGATGAATTCAACCCAACATCAACAAATTCTTCAGGATAATGTTCAAGAATCAGTCACAAAGTTGAAGTTATGCAGGGGTTGGATATTCCAACAAGACAATGACCCAAAACACAGTTCGAAATCTACAAAGGAAATCTACAAAGGCATTCAGAGGGAGAAGTACAATGTTCTGGAATGGCTGTCACAGTCCTCTGACTTGAATATCATCGAAAATCTATGGGACGATTTGAAGCAGGCTGTCCATGCTCGGCAGCCATCAAATTTAACTGAACTGGAGAGATTTTGTATGGAAGAATGGTCAAAAATACCGCCATCCAGAATCTCATCAAAGGCTATAGGAGTCATCTAGAGGCTGTTATAATTGCAAAAGGAGGCTCAACTAAGTATTGATGTAATATTTCTGTTGGGGTGCCAAAATGTATGCACCTGTCAATTTTGTTATGATGCTTATGAAATATTATAATTAAGAGGGGTTCCCAAACTTTTTCATATGACTGCATAATTTAACAAAACACTGACACTATTCGGCAACGTCTGGTCCAGGCTTTGGTCTTGTTGCATCTGGACTACTGCAACTCACTTTTGTCATGAGTACCCGCATGTGTTATCAAACCCAGAATATTCACAGCAGCCCATGTTGTTTTTAACCATCCAACACGGGCACATGTCACTCCTCTCTTCAGGTCACTACACTGGCTTCCTGTAGCAGCGAGCATTAAGCTCAAATCCCTGATGCTTTCTTATTGAGTAGTCAGTAGGTTTGCACCAGAGTATATGGAGACACTGGTGAAATGCTATACACTCAGGTCTGCTGGGGAACAACATCTGCTTATTCCACTTTTCTGTGGCATCAAGTCTCAATCTAGACTTATTTCCTGTGTCGGTCCTAGTTGGTGGAACGGGCTGGCTGCCCACCTCTATCCATACTGCTGGCTCCCTCAATGTATTTAAGGAGAGACTGAAGACCCTTCTGTTCTGTGAATGTCTGTCGAATTGATGGAGGAAAAAAAAAAAAGACCTCTGCTCCATACTACTTTATATTCCTGGTTAATTTGTTTAAGTTTAATTGCTTTATTAATTGTAATCTAGGTTTGTAAATGTATGAGTTATTACATCTTTTCACTTGTGGCAATCAACTTTTGTTAACAGCCCTATTACATCTGCTGAACAAAAAGGCCCTAGCCTAATGTTACTTAAATCGTTTTACCTCTTTTGTAAGTTGCTTTGGATAAAAGCATCTGGTACAGATATAAATATAAATCTTATAAATTAAAACACTACCTGACTGCCCAGGTGGAGGAATACCGCCAGACCCCCTTGGTAACCTCACAAATATGGAAAGAACTGCAGCCTTGTTTCCAAAGCATGGCTCCAGAGCAATAGGCTTGGGGACACTCTGTGAAGAAAAAACAAGAAGATAGTTAGGACAACAATAAGGCTGATTTTGCAAGATATCAACATAGCATTAGTAAAATCAGTTATCAAAGCAAATAAAGACAAAAAAAAGATGTCACTGACACAGACTTTTGAGGAACACAACTTACATCAAATGCATAATCAGAACATTACTGCAAGTCAAGTTGGGAAGCATGCACTTGTACAGTGAGTTGCCACACCCACTACATGACAAAACAACTCAGGATCCCGGTTGGCAACCCCCTGGCAGACACACGGTCCAGTCCCACCCTACGAAAATGACCTTCTATCTGCCGCAGACGAACGTCCTCTGACTTTCAACTGTTTTTACTTTCAGTAAACTTAATGTGTAAATATTTGTATGAACACTAAAAGAGTCAACACCATAAGATATAAACTAAAAATGTTTCACAATGTGTCCCTGAATGAAGGGAGGCTCAAAATCAAAAGTACCAGTCAGTATCTGGTGTGGCCACCAGCTGCTTGAAGTACTGCAGTGCATCTCCTCCTCATGGACTGGACCAGATTTGTCAGTTCTTGCTGTGAGATGTTACCCCACTCTTCCACCAAGGCACCTGCAAGTTCCTGGACATTTCTGGGGGGAATGGCCCTAGCCCTCACCCTGCAATCCAACAGGTCCCAGACGTGCTCAATTCCTTCGACGATAAACACGAATCCGTCCATCACCCCTGGTGAGACAAAACCGTGACTCATCAGTGAAGAGCACTTTTTGCCACTCCTGTCTGGTCCAGCAAAGGTGGGTTTGTGCCCATAGGCGGCGTTGTTGCTGGTGATGTCTGGTAAGGACCTGCCTTACAACATGCCTACAAGCCCTCAGTCCAGCCTCTCTCAGCCTATCAGTCTGAGCACTGATGGAGGGATTGTGTGTCCCTGGTGTGACTCGGGCAGTTGTTGTGGCCATCCTGCACCTGTCACGCAGGTGTGATATTCAGATGTACCAATCCTGTGCAGGTGTTGTTACACGTGGTTTTCCACTGCGAGGATGATCAGCTGTCCTTCCTGTCTCCCTGTAGCGCTGTCTTAGGTGTCTCACAGTGCAGACATGGCAATTTATTGCCCTAGCCACATCAGCAGTCCTCATGCCTCCCTGCAGCATGCCTAATGCACGTTCACGCAGCGGGACCCTGAGCATCTTTCTTTGGGCAGACAAGTCTCTTTAGTGTCCTGCATTTTTAGATCTGTGACCTTAAATGCCTACTTTCTGTAAGCTGTTAAGGTCTTAACGACCATTCCACAGGTGCATGTTAATTAATTGATTATGGTTAATTGAACATGCATGGAAAACATTGTTTAAACCCTTTACGATGAAGATCTGTAAAGTTATTTGGATTTTTAAAACATTATTTTTGAAATACACAGTCCTGAAAAAGGGACGTTTCTTTTTTGCTGAGTATATTATTTAACCTATACAATTCCCGACACCTAACACCAAGATAAACAAACTTGAGCTCTGATAATTTAACGTCTTGACTTGACTTATGCTGATTGACACATTTGCAAAATAAAGGCGCTGATGAAGAGTTGCATAGGAATTTAGGTGGCCTGACATTACGACTTTTTTCGTAGGCTTCAGGGATTCTACTGTTAATATGCATTCTGCTACACTTTTCAGCCATAGATGTGTATGGTTACTGACCATTCTACAGCAAAGTCATTGAATGTTTGGTACATGTAAATGTTAAATAATCTGATATTTTTTAAATTGGAACTGTTTATTTCCACTGCCATTTGTACTGAAGAGCACTCTTATTGCTATACTACAGTGCATCCAGAAAGTATTCAAAGCGCATCACTTTTTCCACATTTTATTATGTTACAGCCTTATTCCAAAATGGATTAAATTCATTTTTTTCCTCAGAATTCTACACACACCCCATAATGACAAAGTGCAAAAACTTTACTTGAGGTTTTTGCAAATTTATTAAAAATAAAAAAACTGAGAAATCACATGTACATAAGTATTCACAGCCTTTGCTCAATACTTTGTTGATGAACCTTTGGCAGCAATTACAGCCTCAAGTCTTTTTGAATATGATGCCATAAGCTTGGCACACCTATCCTTGGCCAGTTTTGCTCATTCCTCTTTGCAGCATCTCTCAAGCTCCCATCAGGTAGGATGGGAAGCTTCGGTGCACAGCCATTATAAGATCTCTCCAGAGATGTTCAATCGGATTCAAGTCTTTGCTCTGGCTGGGCCACTCAAGGACATTCACAGAGTTGTCCTGAAGCCACTTCTTTGATATCTTGGCTGTGTGTTTAAGGTCGCTGTCCAGCTGAAAGATGAATTGTCGCCCCAGTCTGAGGTCAAGAGCGCTCTGGAGCAGGTTTTCATCCAGGATGTCTCTGTACATTGCTGCAGTCATCTTTCCCTTTATCCTGACTAGTCTCCCAGTTCCTGCCACTGAAAAACATCCCCATAGCATGATGCTGCCACCACCATGCTTCACTGTAGGGATGGTATTGGCCTAGTGACGAGCGGTGCCTGGTTTCCTCTAAACGAGACGCCAGGCATTCACACCAAAGAGTTCAATCTTTGTCTCATCAGACCAGAGAATTTTGTTTCTCATGGTCTGAGAGTCCTTCAGGTGCCTTTTGGCAAACTCCAGACAGGCTGCCATGTGCCTTTTACTAAGGAGTGGCATCCGTCTGGCCACTCTACCATACAGGCCTGATTGGTGGATTACTGCAGAGATGGTTGTCCTTCTGAAAGGTTCTTCTCTCTCCACAGAGTACCTCTGACAGAGTGACCATCAGTTTTTTGGTCACCTCCCTGACTAAGGCCCTTCTCCTCCGATCGCTCAGTTTAGATGGCCGGCCAGCTCTAGGAAGAGTCCTGGTGGTTTTGAACTTCCTCCACTTACGGATGATGGAGGCCACTGTGCTCATTGGGAACTTCAAAGCAGCAGAAATGTTTCTGTAACGTTCCCCATGTCACGAACAGAGTTGCTTGTTGTATGCAAATGCTAATTTAGACAAGCCAGATTCATTCTGGAACAAAGTGCTTTGGACTGATGAGACAAAAATTGAGTTATTTGGTCATAACAAAAAGCGCTTTGCATGGCGGAAGAACACCACTGTATTCCAAGAAAAACACCTGCTACCTACTTTCAAATTTGGTGGTACCATCATGCTGTGGGGCTGTGTGGCAGAGGGAGAAGTACAATGTTCTGGAATGTCCATCACAGTCCCCTGACTTGAATATCATCGAAAATCTATGGGATGGCTTGAAGCAGGCTGTCCATGTTCAGCAGCCATCAAATTTCACTGAACTGGAGCGATTTTGTATGGGGGAAAAAAGGTGAAAAACACCTCCATCCAGAATCCAGACACACATCAAAGGCTATAGGAGGCGTGTAGAGGCTGTTATATTTGCAAAAGGAGGCTCAACTAAGTATTGATGTAATATCACTGTTGGGGTGCCCAAATGTGTCTAATTTTGCTATGATACATATTGCATATGTTCTGTTAATCCAATAAACTTAATGTCACTGCTGAAATACTACTGTTTCCATAAGGCATGTCATATATTAAAAGGAAGTTGCTACTTTGAAAGCTCAGCCAATGATAAACAAAAATCCAAATTAAGATAGGTTCCCAAACTTTTTCATATGATTGTACATACCTAAATTACATAATGGAATAAAAATGCTGAAAACAGAGGAGCCACATATAGTACAAGGCTGCATGTACATAAAGAAGAATGCTACTGCATGTAAAATGTTCTGGAAAGCTGCATTAGGTTCAGTTTCCAGAAGGTGTGCCCCCTGTTCCCTGCAAATGTGCCACTAATTCACAGCCAGCAGAGTGCACAGTGGATCCTTTTAATGGTGAATGAGCATAAAATGTTTCTTCTTGACTTGCAAGGACAAGGGTTTTCTATATTCAAAGGCTGCCATTTAAAGGAAGCCATATGACACATTGTCCTGGATGTGGACTGGGTTTTAAGCAAATTTTCTAGCTTTATTTACTGTACAAATATAGTAAATTGGGTGCTTCTAATGAATAATGCTGCATTCATAATAATGCTCAGGGAATTTTCATTCAGTTACAACCTCACTTTATCACCAAGTAAATTTCTGATCTTCAATGTGGGAGAGATAAACAACTGTTTTTGATTTGTGAACATAATATTGGATTAGTTCTCATGTTTTCTGTGAAAATAAAAGGAAAAGAAAATGCACAAACTTTTGTAAGCCATCTCAGGCAGGCTTGATTATTTTAATTTTGTTTAATATTAATGAATAAGGTGAAAAATCAATGTTATGTTACAACTCCTGCAACATTTTTTTTTTCTTTTAATTGTCACATTGGGTGTTATTACTGAATTATCAAGAATAAGAGCAGTTCACTTCTCAATAAGGACTCTTCTACGATCGAACCCGTGAAGTTTTGATTACCAGTCAACAGTTGATACTGCTGTGCCACCGAAGCGGTCATAGTAAATGTATGTCAATGTTACACCCTAATGCATGTTCTTTTTCTGCAGTTATATTCTTGATTAGAAGCGCACTTGTTCTGTTATATTTGTACCTTTTGTGAAAGTGTTTCTTTGATATTTGGAATTCAGGCTTACACGTTATGCACTTCATGTCTACATTTTGTCAATTACTAAAACATGAAAAACGTTTCTGTTTTAACGATGTGTTTACTGTACATAGATCATTGTAGACACGGAACACACATGAAATGCATGTGTTCCAAATAATGATATAGTATTTATAACAGGTGTCATTTTGCTTGACTTCTCACTCAATATAACTCCAAGCAACTGACACACAGGTAAACAGACTTGAGCTGAGAGAACTGTGCGCTGGTCAGGGATGTGACAGCAGACTGCTTGCTGTTTATCAACACATTTAAAGGACAAAAGACGCTGACAGAGAGGTGAGACGCGATTCAAGGTGGGACGGATCTATGAGATTTTTCATAGGCTCTGGTAATTCTAAGTTAACTAAGAATTTTATTGTTCTCTTTTGCTATAATCATTTCATTCAACTTCAAATGCCCTTCATCATTTTTATTCTAGGTACATTTTCCTTCTTAATTTTCTTCATTATTATCTCTGCACAGTTACTTGGTTAATTAAATAATTTTCCATTCTTTGTCACCATTTTTCATCTTATTTACTTCCCTGTTACTCTTTATATGACATTTAAATATGACAAGTTTTGTCTTGTTTTGACAAGTCTCAACATATATGACAAGTCTTAGTTTTGATAAATTTCATTTTAATGTCCATTGTAATCACATTTTTTTTATTATCTTTGTTATTTCCAGTTTTATTTGTTCATATATTAATAATTGGGAACATATCATAGAGGTAAGACTATTCTGCTATACAGTAATCCCTCGCTATATCGCACTTCGACTTTCGTGGCTTCACTCTATCGCGGATTTTAAATGTAAGCACATCTAAATATATATCATGGATTTTTCACCGGTTCGCGGCTTTCTGTGGACAATAGGTCTTTTAATTTATGGTGCATGCTTCCTCAGTTTGTTTGCCCAGTTGATTTCATACAAGGGACGCTATTGGCGGATGGCTTAAAAGCTACCTAATCAGAGCATGTATTACATATTAACTAAAACTACTCAATAATATAAGATGTGCTTCCTGCGCGGTGCTTGATTGTTTGTTTGTTTCTCTCTATCTCTCTCACTCTCACTCTCTCTGCCTGACGGAGGTGGTGTGAGTCGAGGGGCTGGAACGCAAGCAAAAACTTTGAATGTTATACTATTACTATATTAATATTTATCACTATTGTATATACTCAACTGCATATAGTGCCCTATTTACTTACAGAACCAATCAATCCATCAATCAATCTCAGTGTCTGGACGTGAGGATGAGGGACAACCCTAGAAAGGTCCAGGCTGTAGCTTTACTTTACCATTCTAAATATTGAGTTCAACACCACTATCAGGACAATCAATCTTGATCATCTCTCCCACTTTTGGACTTCCATTCTTTTTATTTTTCCTTACATTCAGTATGTCTGCCAATAATTAGCTTTTTTCTTTATACATAATTACACAGGATGTACATGTGTCTTTAATGTTGCATTTAAATGGCAATTATAGTGTAAAGCACTACGCTATTATGTCAATAGGTGTTTGATTAATTATACTGTATATTTTTATGTTTATTTAGAGGCCGTATTTTCACATTGCCACTACAATTTTTAATACATGCCTGTTCAATCAGTTGCCTGTTCTTGTGTTCTATATGACCTTGTAAGTCCCCTTGGATGCACAAGTTTGCAAAAATAAAAATAAAAAAAAAAAGTTCCCATTTACTGTATGCACACTTAAAAGATTCTTGAGAGAGTAACTGGGCTTCTTTTGGAAGGTGACATCTAATTTATTTCAAATTTGCAACTTCTTAAATGTTCCCGTGTTGTGACTATTCCTGCTGAGAGGCTGAAAAACTAAAGGCGGGGTGGAATTGGGAGAAGCAAGCCACCCATCTGCTACAGCTTTGGTGCGACACACAGCTCTGCTTTCTACTGTCATGATAGATGATAGTTTGCATTTGTTTTTAAAACTTCTATCCTGGGGGAGGTGTCAAGGAAAAATGGCTTTTGTCTACAGTTCACACATACTGGGGATTCATTAACAAGCAATCCTTGGGGGCAGCTGGAAAGCAGAGGTTATAAAAAAAGATTTATTACCTGAACATATTCCAGAAACAGGAAAGATGAAACACATAAAATGAAAAATAAATGGTTACATTTAACCATGAGGAGAGGGAGAATACAACAAACTTACTACCTGTTAACTATCCAATTAATCATGGCAAATATAAATGAAATTAAAGTAAAAAAACAAATATCTCCAAAGTGGTTAGAAATATGAGAAGCCTGAAAGTTTATCCTCTTGTAAGGACTATAAGATCAGGAAATCAAAACAAACCATGAAGAAACTGCTGCACATGTGCCCTGATGCAAACATGAGGTTTGTGCCACCCAATATAATGACAGTACAGTATAGTAAAAGTAACAAGTTTGCACACTAAATATATATGTAAGACCCGGACATGTTTCATGCACACCCAGAGATAAAAGTACATTTTATACTTTGAAAGATTTAATGCTTTAAGTACCAACAAGTTGGTGAAAAGTACGAACACTCAAGAAAACATGAGGTATAACACTCCTCGCAGGCAGCATGGTGTAGAAGCTAAGGCACTGAACTTTAAGCCACAAGGAGGCTGGATCTGTTTTTGGTTTGCTGTGTGACACAGGTGACATAGCTTATCTGTGCTTCAAAAGTCAAAATATCTGTAAAGTTTTAATGCATCTGGACATTGTAAGTTGCCTTACGTTCTTGTCATATTACATGACTTTTTCAAAAGTTTTCAGCCTTAATTTTAATCTTTTTCAGTTGGAGGCAGTTTTGGTGTGTTCCCATGACTTTCAGTCGTGTAGTCTGCCATTCCCAGTGACTTATTTGGAGATGTTTGTTTTTTTAATTTAATTTCTTCATACTTACCATAATTAATTCTGATAGTTAACATTTAGTAAGTTTATTGTACTCTCCTGAAGTCCTCACAGCTCAACGTAACCATTTATTTTTCATTTTTATGTGTTTCATCTTTCATAATGGACCAAGTTGTAGTGAAATGTAGGTGAACTTAAGTTTAAGGGTTTTTTTTCCCACTCTAAATGTCTACAGCACACAACATATTCTGCTCTAAGCTAATGTGCTTATAATTAATGCCTTCAATATTACATTAAAAATCTCTTATACTGGGCTTTATTTTCTACCAGCTGACATTAGGAACATCTCTATTTTGAGAGAGAAAAAGATTGAAAAGACGGGAGCAAATATTTGAAAACATAATTCTCCTACTGAATTATTTTCATAGTATCAGGTATTTTGAGCTGTGAATCTAAACTAAAAAAATATAAATTAATAAATACAAAAACACATTAATAGGTTAGTTTTTCACCAGTTGGCAGCCTCTCTTCACCAACCTACCTACTTGTAGTTCAGTAGAGACACTGCCAACTCATAAATTTTACAAGGTTTGTATCGCTTCATTATTAAACGGCCTTTTTAAAGCAAAAGTGATTGGTCGGCAACATTATGCTGATCTTGTATGTTAACCTTGTCAGTCTCTCGCTCAGTGCTGTTTTATTTTCAAAAAGGATTTCTCACGTGCGAAGTGGCAGGTGAATTATTGTCAACAAAATGCAGAAACCCAAGAAATAAAATGAAAAGTTACTCACTCGTGATTTTTCTGTCAGTACGGTGAAGGTTTTTTTGACCAGCACATTCTGACTTTAGCCGTTTGAATTAAATCTTGATATAGAAGAAGCACAAAGAAATGATGCAGCTGATCATAACTGATATCAGACTCATATGCTGCCTGGAATTTGGCTTAGTGTGTGCTGCAGTAGTTGCTGTGTAGATATTGTACATTTGGTTCATCAGAATTACAGCTAATTTGCCATAATTTATGAACAGACTGAAATTCTGTAAGGGATTATCTATGTTTACCACTTCTCTCGAATCCTGGAGATCCGGTGAGTAGTAGCTTTGAAAGCTATCGAGCACATTCAAAGCAAAATCATCACCTTGGTATGCTTCATTGTTGTAACACAATAACTCACTTTCTATTTCACATGCTTTACTCACCCGTATTCACTTTACTCTGTCAATGCAAATGCTATGTGAACACCCACCCTCCATCACCAGCTGCCAATCACTAGATGAATATATGCAGGAGGCTCGTGGTGGATGACTTTCTGCTTTAAAGTCAAAAGTTACAAGGGTTAAAGACTAACGGCAGAAATATTTATTCAAAAACAAATACAAAAAATTATTTTAGCAAATTATTTTATTTCAGTTAGGCTTTCCAGCAACTTTAATAGTTTCATTTAATTTTAGTTATTCATTTCGGTTTTAAGTTTACGAAAATGTCTTTTTATTAGTAGTTTCAGTTTTGAGTTTAGTTTTCGTTAGTTATAATAATCTTGACTTCAAACCCACTAAGATGTTGTAACAAGGACTTAAATGGGCAATTTATTGTCAAATAGCCTCCAATGTGGCTGAAGAAAACAATTCTGTAAAGAAGAGTGGGCCAGAAGTTCTCCATAGAGACGTCAAAAACTGATCTCCTGTGACCAAAAGTGCATGATTGCAGTTGCTGCTGCAAAAGGTGGCACAGCCAAGTGTTACATTTATGAAGGCAGTTACTTTTCGCACAGGTAATATTGATGGTACTGAGCTTATTTCCTTCAGTAAATCAAATGATCATTTAAAAATATGTACTGTTTTAAGTTGTATTTTGTATTATACTAAATGTATTTGGAGATCAGAGACAATTAAGAGTTATGTATAAGGAAAAATAGATGAAATCAGGAAGGGGCATATATATTTTCAAAGCATTGTGTGTTATAGAGCGGTCAAAATATTTTTTGGCCTTTGAAAACCAGAAGCTAATTTTTTTTCATGAAATCAATACTTCTCAAAAATATGAAACATGGAGACATAAAAAAAAAAAATAAATAAATCATGTTTTTTTTAAAACAAAGCCTCTTTCATCCAACAGTAAAAAAATAAAATTTAGTAGGTTCTTGCAGAAAGCAGCATGGTGGCGCAGTGGGTAGCACTGCTGCCTCGCAGTTACGAGACCCGGGTTCGCTTCCCGGGTTCTCCGTGTGTGGAGTTTGCATGTTCTTCCGCTGTCTGCGTGGATTTCCTCCCACAGTCCAAAGACATGCAGGTTAGGTGCATTGGTGACTCTAAATTTTTCCTGGTGTGTGAGTGCGTGTGTGTGCCCTGAGGTGGGCTGGCGCCCTGCCCACGGTCTGTTTCCTGCCTTGCGCCCTGTGTTGGCTGGGATTGGCTCCAGCAGACCCCCATGACCCTGTAGTTAGGATATAGCGGGTTGGATAATGGATGAATGGATGATGGTCTTGCAGAGTTTTACGAGGGACTCCTCAAAAAACCAGTACCTGAAGGAGGAAAATACATGCTGACAAGGACAGTTGGTGTAAACGCCACACAGACAGAGACTGGAAAGGAGATTAGAATCCATGAGGCAGCAACTCCTTACCATCATACTACCTTCTTTTGCTTAATATAAGATCTAAATATTTTAAATTAATTCCTAGGGCTACAACATCTCACAATGCCACTATGAATGACTCCTAAAGATAACTAAAGAGAAGAGTAAACATGGCATACATTCTTCAGACATATCACCTTCTTCAACCAACTCATGGAATTGAGGAAAAAAACTAAATTGGAAAAAAAAGACTAAACAGACACTCACTAAAATAACATGGTATTTTGTTCAATTTAGAGATGTTTAAAATAAAAATGTGTATATTTAAAATACTTATGTAAATGCCACTGTGGCATCTGTAATCACAGATTATAGCACTGGAAATCACAAAGTCATTCCCTTCAGTTCAGTTTTTTGCCAACATTAGAAGGAACATGACAAACAAAACACTGAGTTCAAAGTACCCCTTTTATTAACAGTTGATATAAGGCTGCTAAACAAAAAAGAATGCTTATCATCTACTATTTAATTAACTCAAATGTAACATTAGGGGGAACTAAGAGAGCTCATTCAGAAAAGTTATTAAAAAACAATATGCTTTTGTCATACTTCACAAATGGATTTCTAAAAACAGGTCTGAAAGGAAAACCGCATTCAACAATCGATGTCAAATACTTGGTAACGTGACTGTATACAAAATAGTATCTGTCTAGTTTCTAGATATGGTTCCATATAAAAACATAGAAAACTGGAGCCTTGCCCAGCTGCAATGTGTGGATGACACTATGTTGAACAAATACCTAAAATAGAAATTTTCTTCATGTTATATTACAATGCTAACGACATAATTTTGACATGGAGTGTATAATGTGCGAAGACTGAAGTCCAAATATCAAATAAACACTTTCATAAAAGGTACATGTATGACAAAACAAGTGTGATTTTATTCAAAAATATAACCTAAGAAAAAGAAACCAAGTTAGGGTACGACACTAATACTTTGGGTGGCACTGCGGAAAGAACTGCTGACTCATAATCAAGAGGTTGCCGGACTAAATCAGGGCGCACTACAGAATTACGAATTTGAGTAGTGAGCTGCTCTAATTGTTACTATTGTACAATAACAACATACATTTGATTTGAGTCTATAACAGCCATTGTAAATTTATGGTGCTTGTAAATGTTAGTTTTTTTTTTTTTTTTTAATTCAGTTTTGTTCTCTCAGTCACGTTCACGTTTCCTCCAATCTGACATTGCTGTTTTCGAATAAAGATGTGCTGTAACAGAGTTGAACTCAGATGAGGATGAGGGTTCTACATCAGAGAAAGAGAACAGAAGCCGTCCGCCCAATAATTGTCGATTCATATATAAGAACAACGAAGCTGCACCAGCGTAAAGAAGAAGGATGGCCCCATTTGGATGCAGCAAGAGGTTGGGCGTCATCCTGCAAGTCAGTCTGCTCCATAAGTGTCCTTCAACAAAGCAGCAGATCTTGCAGAGTTTGTCAAGGTATCGTGCAAAGTTCTGTTTGTGATGGTCTTTCTATGAACAACATGTATATGTTAATTATATAAAAGCCAGATTGATTATTTAACTTGATTTATTTACTTATCTTCCTACAGCGTAAAGTCACAAGCTTCCTGTGTTTGATCCACACGGGCATGCTGACAAAGTACACATGCAATGCAACTTCATTACACGAATGTCTTTAGCTGCAGGTAGAATCTCCTGTTGCACTCTACACAACTGTGTTTGACCTTATTCAGGAAAAGATGCCAGTCGCCCAATGAGAGAAAGACTGTCCGAGACTAAGGTCGTAAAGCTTATGAAACCATTTCTAGACAATGGCAGAACCATTACAACAGTTGTATTAAAGTGTCTATAGCTGCAGGTGGAAGTTCCTGTCGCACATTATGGTGCCAAGCAGAGTTGCATTGTGGTGCAGCAGTCTATTAGCCAGCAAAAGTGCTGTGAATAAGCTGTCTGTTGTTACAGTTCTGACTTTGTCCAGTCTGATAGCGGTCATGGGGCATTGTATCTTTGATTGCCGGTACAACAAGTAATTGTGAGCAGGCATCAACCACAGTACGAGCTGTGGTCATTGCTGCTCTTGTGAAAAGAATGGAGATAAATGGCATCAACTCAGAGAGGCAGTGGCAAGTTCGTTGTACCACATGAACTTCACTGACAGAATAAAACTGAATAATAATTAAAAAAATAAAAAAGTGCTAACTTTTACAATTAGCCGAAATTTACACTGGGTATTACAGACTCAATTCAAATGTATGTTTTTATTATAGTAATAATAATAATAGCAGCTTTCGGGTTATAAGGCAGCTGTTCTAACTTCTGTACCATCCAAGAATACGTATTAACCTTCTGTCGATTGACATTTGAGCTTGGGTACGTAAATGTTCTGTTTTTTTTTTTTTTACATTGGTTATATACTTGTGCACCTGTTTACTTGATATTTGGACTAAAGTCTTCACTCATTATACACTTCACGTCATTATTAGTATAACATGGAAAAGGTTTCTGCTTTAGGTATGTATCCAGAATTTCTTGCCTCGCATTTCCTTTCATCCTACACTTACCCAGATCTTTGTAGACACGAAACACACATAAAATGCATGTATTCCAAATAACGACATATTTTATTATTTACCCTATATAACTCCAGGTACCTCAAATGCAGATAAGAAGCCTTGTGCTGGGAGAACTTTTTGCCTGTGTTGAACTCCATCAAGGTGGGCTTAGGGCACGTGGGTATTGGGATAGCAGGCTGCTTGTGCTGATCGACTCATTTACAAAACAAAAGACGCTGATGGAGAAGTGCGAAGGAATTTAAGATGTGCCAGGATTAGTTTTTTTGTAGGCTTCAGGGATTCTAGTGTTAATCAAATTTGAGTTTGTCTTTTTTTTTTAAAGATGCAATGCAGTTAAAACCAAACAGTAACAACACTTGATGTAATCGTTAAGTATTTACTGCACATATTACACTGCACAAGATTATGATGATACTTTAGATAAAACAATAGGAAAACAACACAACAGGCTTGTTTATTCTATAAGTCAACTATGCAGAAATATAGCTGAAAGTGCTCCTAGTGGTGTAAAGGCCTGAATTTTGCTCTTTGATCTTTTTTTTTAATGTTGTGACTACCCTTTTATTCTCTCACTAAAGAGAGATACATCTGTTAAAAATAAGTACTTGGAGTTAAAATAGCTGCTACAGGTGTGTGTGTGTGTGTGTGTGTGTGTGTGTGTGTATATATATATATATATATATATATATATATATATATATATATATATATACACTGCTCACAAAAATTAAAGGAACACTTTAAAGAAACACATTAGATACATCAGATCTCAATATGAAGTTGGATATCTATACAAATAACGACAGGGCAATGTCTTAGGAACAAAAGGATGCCAAGTCTTTTAATGGAAATAAAAGTTTTCTGCCTACAGAGGGCTCAATTGTGTAGACACCCTAAAATCAGAGTGAAATGAAGATGTGGCAGGCTAGTCCATTTTTCAAAAACTTAATTTCTGCTACTCAAAATGCTTTTCAGTATCTTGTGTGGCCCCACGAGCTTGTATGCATGCTTGACAACGCCGGGCATGCTCCTAATGAGACGACGGATGGTGTCTTGTGGCATTTCCTCCCAGATCTGTATGAGGGCATCCCTGAGCTGTTGTACAGTCTGAGGAGCAACCTGGTGGCGCCTAATGGACCGAAACATAATGTCCCACAGATGTTCTATTGGGTTTAAGTCAGGGGATCGTGAAGGCCATTCAATTGTTTCAATTCCTTCATCCTCCAGGTACTGCCTGCATACTCTTGCCACATGAGGCCAGGCATTGTCATGCATTAGGAGGAAACCAGGACCTACTGCACCAGCGTAGGGTCTGACAATGGGTCCAAGGATTTCATCCTGATACCTAATGGCAGTCAAGATGCCGTTGTCTAGCCTGTAGAGGTCTGTGAGTCGCTCCATGGATATGCCTCCAAGATCATCACTGACCCACCACCAAACCAGTCATGCTAAACGATGTTACAGGCAGCATAATATTCTCCATGGCTTCTCCTGACCCTTTCACGTCTTTCACATATACTCAGGGTGAACCTGCTCTCATCTGTGAAAAGCACAGGACGCCAGTGGTGGACCTGCCAATTCTGGTATTCTATGGCAAATGCCAATTGAGCTCCCCGGTGCTGTGCAGTGAGCACAGGGCAGTAGACATTTGGGCCCTCAGGCAACCCTCATGAAGTCTGTTTCTGATTGTTTGGTCAGAGACATTCACACCAGTGGCCTGCTGGAGGTCATTTTGTAGGGCTCTGGCAGTGCTCATCCTGTTCCTCCTTGCCCAAAGGAGCAGATACTGGTCCTGCTGATGGGTTATGGACCTTCTATGGCCCTCTCCAGCTCTCCTAGAGTAACTGCTTGTCTCCTAGAATCTCCTCCATGCCCTTGAGACTGTGCAGGGAGACACAGCAAACCTTCTGGCAATGACACGTATTGATGTGCCATCCTGGAGAAGTTGGACTACCTGTGCAACCTCTGTAGGGTCCAGGTATCGCCTCATGCTACCAGTAGTGACACTGACTGTAGCCAAATGCAAAACTAGTGAAGAAACAGTCAGAAAAGATGAGGAGGGAAAATGTCAGTGGCCTCCACCTGTTAAACCATTCCTGTTTTGGGGTCATCTCATTGTTGCCCCTCTAGTGCATCTGTTGTTAATTTCATTAACACCACAGCAGCTGAAACTGATTAACAACCCCTCTGCTACTTAACTGACCAGATTAATATCCCATAAGTTTCATTGACTTTATGCTATACTCTGATTAAAAAGTGTTCCTTTAATTCTTTTGAGCAGTGTATATATATATATATATATATATATATATATATATATATATATATATATATTGTTTGACTGGATACATTGCATAATAAATGAAGATAGAAACTGAAAGCAACTATAGGAGACACAACAGTGGTGTCCCACTGAAGAATTAAGTTATAAGAATCAAGTTGTGCACACACAGTGCTGTAGCATAATACTCAACAGGCAGCCTATAGGCCAAATCTGGCCATGAATATTACTTAAGTGGCATGTGCTGTCATCTAGTACTGTGTTAATTAGAAACATGTAAACCAATCCGATCTAAACTCTTTCAAAATGCTTTCAATTCATACAGTGGTGTGAAAAACTATTTGCCCCCGTCCTGATTTCTTATTCTTTTGCATGTTTGTCACACAAAATGTTTCTGATCATCAAACACATTTAACCATTAGTCAAATATAACACAAGTAAACACAAAATGCAGTTTTTAAATGATGGTTTTATTATTTAGGAGAAAAAATCCAAACCTACATGGCCCTGTGTGAAAACGTAATTGCCCCCTGAGCCTAATAACTGGTTTGGCCACCCTTAGCAGCAATAACTGCAATCAAGGGTTTTGTGATAACTTGCAATGAGTCTTTTACAGCGCTCTGGAGGAATTTTGTCCCACTCATCTTTGCAGAATTGTTGTAATTCAGCTTTATTTGAGGGTTTTCTAGCATGAACCGCCTTTTTAAGGTCATGCCATAGCATCTCAATTGGATTCAGGTCAGGACTTTGACTAGGCCACTCCAAAGTCTTCATTTAGTTTTTCTTCAGCCATTCATAGGTGGATTTGCTGGTGTGTTTTGGGTCATTGTCCTGTTGCAGCACCCAAGATCGCTTCAGCTTCAGCTGACAAACAGATGGCCGGACATTCTCCTTCAGGATTTTTTGGTAGACAGTAGAATTCATGGTTCCATCTATCACAGCAAGCCTTCCAGGTCCTGAAGCAGCAAAACAACCCCAGACCATCACACTACCACCACCATATTTTACTGTTGGTATGATGTTCTTTTTCTGAAATGCTGTGTTCCTTTTACGCCAGATGTAACGGGACATTTGCCTTGCAAAAAGTTCAACTTTTGTCTCATCTGTCCACAAGATATTTTCCCAAAAGTCTTGGCAATCATTGAGATGTTTCTTAGCAAAATTGAGACGAGCCCTAATGTTCTTTTTGCTTAAACAGTGGTTTGCGTCTTGGAAATCTGTCATGCAGGCCGTTTTTGCCCAGTCTCTTTCTTATGGTGGAGTCGTGAACACTGACTTTAATTGAAGCAAGTGAGGCCTGCAGTTCTTTAGACGTTGTCCTGGGGTCTTTTGTGACCTCTTGGATGAGTTGTCTCTGCGCTCTTGGGATAATTTTGGTCGGCCAGCCACTCCTGGGAAGGTTCAGTACTGTTCCATGTTTTTGCCATTTGTGGATAATGGCTCTCACTGTGGTTCGCTGGAGTCCCAAAGCTTTAGAAATGGCTTTATAACCTTTACCAGACTGATAGATCTCAATTACTTCTGTTCTCATTTTTTCCTGAATTTCTTTGGATCTTGGCATGATGTCTAGCTTTTGAGGTGCTTTTGGTCTACTTCTCTGTGTCAGGCAGCTCCTATTTAAGTGATTTCTTGATTGAAACAGGTGTGGCAGTAATCAGGCCTGGGGGTGGCTACGGAAATTGAACTCAGGTGTGATACACCACAGTTAGGTTATTTTTTAACAAGGGGGCAATTACTCTTTCACACAGGGCCATGTAGGTTTGGATTTTTTTTCTCCTTAAATAATAAAAACCATCATTTAAAAACTGCATTTTGTGTTTACTTGTGTAATATATGACTAATGGTTAAATGTGTTTGATGATCAGAAACATTTTGTGTGACAAACATGCAAAAGAATAAGAAATCAGGAAGGGGGCAAATAGTTTTTCACACCACTGTAAGTACCAGAACACACATAAGCATACGACTGCCATCTATTTGTAGAAAAAAAACCTACTCCATATCTGCTGTACATAGAGTACATTAACAGACCAACCATGACAACTATGACAAAGGACTACCAAAATGCATGATGTAGGCACAAATGTAAAAGTAGAAAAGCTGTTATTAAAATTCTAAACTACAGTATTTAATCTGCAAGAAAACCAAACGATGTCCCTAAAGTTAGGCAACATCAAACCATTACCAGCTTGCAAGCATCCTTTCATATGGCCTATTCTTCTGACAGCTCTATTATTAAATAAATAAATGAAAAAAATAAAACTTTAAAACATCGTGCAGCTTGTCCACAGTGATTCTGACCATGTGTCAACTGATAATAAGAAACCTACTGTGGTATCCTCTTAACATGCCGTGTAGTGCAAAAAGAAGAAAAGATAACATTGTCAATCGTGTTAAGTAATTTCCATCTACCTTATTGCTATCAAAGTAATATTCTGGTTACACGAGGATGAATTAACATTTTTGACTGTGAAAGTACTCCAACTACCAAAGATTTTTGGGACATTTAAATTATAGCAAGCAAGGGATCTTTAAAGTTAAACAGTGGCAATCAATCGATTGTATTAGAGATAAGACTGATTGAGAGATAGATAAGGGAAGGGGAAAAAAAAAAAAGAATTAAAAATGACAGTATGATAAACTTGGCATGGACCTATTACAGGTTTGGAAAGCTTTAGACCTATAAAGTATTAAATTAAACCTCTTAACTAACAGTACAAAAATATAATACCTATGCTAAATGTTGGGATATTAGGTCAAAACAAAAAATAAAAAAGCAAGTGCATTTTCAGAAAGTGAATATATTATTTTAGTCATCTGGCGCAAAAAAAAAAAAAAATCAAAAAAAGTCAATTTACGATGTCTAAAACACACTCAAATTTACAATTTAAATTTTGTACAGCAGCACTAATCCCTAAAATAAAACTGGGGGGGAATAAGAAGAGATCCTAAACATGAGAAGGCAATTCAGGATCTGAAGCAGATGTTACCTGTTTGATTCTTTAAATAAATAAAAGCAGCAAAACATGAATGCTTTGCTTATCTTAATAAATTTAATATAGAATTTATACATAGGAGCTTCAGGGTCTTAAATGTTTGACAGTAAAAGCCATCTGATTCCAAGAAATAATTTTCCTTTTTTGGAGGTAACGCATTCAACTATTGGAAAGAACTGTTTTGTAGTTAAAAACCTGTGAAAGGAAATTCACACTTATAACTGTATATGCCGATAAAACCTGCAATAAAAGAGAACAAAATAGATTTTCAGCTAGAAGAGATATTAGATATTACCCTGGGCACACTACAAATACTGAAATTCTTAGCACCTTCTGGATTTGACCTAGGAAAAGTAATTAAGTCATCTTATGTTTCACATTGCAATGCAAGTGAGGATGCTTACTTGACTTCTAAATCATTTATGGTTCATCTGGTAGACTAGGGTGAAAAGAAAGGCGACATAAACAATGCACAGTCTATCGCATCATCTCCCTGAAAAAGTCCTCTACTCAAACCTCAACCTAGGTCAGAGAATGTGGGGCAATTAGGGAATATGATTTGAAACAACCTCAACACTATTTTATAAAATACAGTATCAACATCACTAGCTGGGAGACACTAACTACAACATGTTCCCTACACACTGCGTGATTAATCAAGTGGTTCTTCATTTTGAGACCAATCATCTCAGTGGCGAGGAAGAAAAAAAGAATGGTAATGGAGCAAGATGGGGGAAAAAATTATTTCAGGAAGCTGCTCCCTAATGGAACGCCCTGTTCTAACTGCCTCAAGCTCTGTGTCTTGTGGATAATATGTCTCTGATATCGAAGGTTACACATACTGTATAATACTGACAGGTGTCACTCTCATTTTGGATAACCTTGGAGAGAGAGGGGAAGGAAGACAGAAAGGGAAAAAGAGACACAAAGATGTGTTTGAAGTTATAATAATGAAATTGGAGTCTCTGTATCATTGAGAGTCTTCTGTATGGGAGAGGAGCTGGTATGTTTTAATTGGTTTGTTTAAGATATTTGAACAATCTATTCCAAAGAAGAAAAATAAATAGATAAACAACTAATGGTTAAAAAGTTATCAAATTAAACTAGCAGAAGCCAAGCACTACTGATCTTGAACTCCTGAGCAGCCACCTACTGCTATACACAATTGTCATTCATTCTAAAGCCAGAGACATGCTACTATACTCCAGAAAAATAAACTAAAGAATGCACATAAATTACAATGCTCTTCGTAAGTTTAGGTTACAGATTAGTTTTCATGCACTCCACATCTGCACCAAAAGGGTGACAGAAATTCAAAACCCTACAAGCTAGTGCTTTAAGGTAAGAAATAGAAATTCAATGATCCTCAACTTTAAAGACACAGGTCCCACTAGACACAGCAGTATTGGAGCTTTATTTTGGTGGGGGACAAGCATAAAACACCAGCCTACTCAATCTTTGTGAAACCTGATTACTATCTATTACCTAGAGAGTATGCGGCCTTGTGAGATTCAGTTCAGAAAAAGAAAAAAAAAAAATCTAAATTGGATCTCTGTTGTGCACCAGATTCTGGCAGAGAAGTACAAATACTGCAGCAGACATCCGAGTGCTTACTAAGCCGAGACCGCACATCGCCCTGGTAATTCATCTCCAGCAATTTCTTGTGCAATATCCAGGTTCTCTGATAAGCAAGCCCCTGAATGACAATGCCTACAGTGTGATAGCAAACACACATATTCTTAAACAGAGCTTACATAAATATTTTTGTCTGATTAAAAACAGGTATCATAAAAAGACAAAAAGGTTCTGAGGCACTGAATGTTATATAAAGATGAGTGAAATATTATAAAGATACCTTCCCAATGATGTAATTATCTGGCACTTTTACTGTCCTATACAAACAAAATTTTGGAAAAGAGTAGTAAAACAAAACACTTCACATTTGAAGTATTTGGCTGATCATTTTCTTTCAGTCTTTAAACTTTAAAGCCATTTCCCTTAATATGCCCATTATCACTATCATACCATCATACCAAATATTATCCTACAGCAAATTCAAGTACAAAAATTACTTAACAGATATTCCAATTAGCAGCCAGCATAGATTAGGTAAAAAGTTGGGCCATTTCTTGTTATTAAACACAGAATGCTTAATGTCTTCTACTCTAAACAAACCTGAATGACAAATTAAATAGTTACAGTAAAAGTCATTTCCACATCATTAACCAGTTAAACAATGTCTAACAAAAAGCACCAAACTGCCCAAGAAAGGCAGAATTCCTTAAAAAATTAAAAATTGTTTTCATTAAGGACTGATGCCAAGTGCCTTTTGATATGTGTAATGCCGAGTTCAAGTGTCATGGGCATTTTTACATTCACCATTTTTAAGGTCAAACATTCCAAAATTGCTCTATTCATAGGCACAATTGGTCAGAATTTTGAGTGGAAAAACAAAGCTGCTTTTTGTTTTTTGCTGAATTCACATCAATCCAAAAACAAGAGACCATCACATCTGATTTAAGGCTGAGCTGACTATTGTTTTCTACTACAAAGTAAGATGAGAGGTCAGTGTCATGTCACAACTAATTTCCCACTGAAATGCTTCCAATTCCCATAGAACATGAATACAGAATTGGCCACATGCAGACCGAAACAAGTTAACTAACACTCCTCGTTGTGGAGAGAGCAGTTAATAAAGATAAAGGGATATCTCTGTTGAACCTTCAAAAAACAGTGAACAAAGGCTAGCTTTTGTAAACAGACTTTTGTGT
Source organism: Polypterus senegalus (assembly GCF_016835505.1). Classification (NCBI taxonomy): domain Eukaryota; kingdom Metazoa; phylum Chordata; class Cladistia; order Polypteriformes; family Polypteridae; genus Polypterus; species Polypterus senegalus. The sequence goes on from NC_053157.1 coordinate 214,486,198, forward strand.
GCTTTGGCAGCAATCATAAATATTTATTTACAGTACACATTTTAATTTAACATATACAGACTAATTTATCCAAAAAGACAGAAACATTTTGAGGCCGTCAAAGAACAACAGCTAGTAGACAAAGACTTAGGATGACAAACAAAGAATGCACCTTCTTTCAAAGTATAACGGCAAAACTCATCCACTGGACCTGAAAAACATCAGCCACTGAGACAACAGGAAGTACATACAAATGCGGAATATAGTTACAGAATATAGTTATAGTTATAGAAACTATAAGTGTACAGTCAAGTTAAACAAGGTACCAGGACAACTGGACACTTCAAAAGACAGAGCCTTCTAAAACAAGACTTTCGCAGCTTGGTAAGAAAATGGGAAGAAAGCATTTCTGAATGCGGTTTCGTGCAGATGTTTGCTTGTTATTACATGGCATTGTACGAGCATGTTATTTTGAAATCAGAGGTTTTCTTGACCAATTTTATAGATAAACTTGTTTTCTTCTCTGTTTACACAGAAGGGTAAAATGCATTACAGACTTGTTGGCTTGCAGTAAATGAAGATAACTACATTCCATTCTTTATGTAGTCAGAAGAAAAACATCCTAGAACTCAGAGAGTAACTGCAGCATCACCCACTACAATGGATACGGTAAAAAACTGGACACAAAATAGAAACTATACATGTTCATGTTTCTGCCAAAGAGGCTGGTGGGCTCCTAATGATTAAAGACAAAATTTATTTTAGCAACAAATGCCATGTAAAAGTAAACACAATAACTAGTCACATACCTTTATACTTCCACCAATAAGGTCAGGAGGTTCTTCGTCCATCTCTAAGGCCAAGTTGATGGTTGCAAAGGGACGGCTAGCCATTTGCTGCATCTCACGGAGAAGTTGCTATAAAAATACAAACGGGAGTTTAGAAGTTATCATAACAGCACAACACAAAAACAAATATTGCAATTTATGCTTGTACAACAATAAATTAGATAGACAAATGTGTCCGCTGAAAATGAGATACATCCTGGCTGTAAAATGATTTTAATCTTTCAGTGATTTTCTAGGAAATCCTTATTCACACAAACCTATATTAACATTTTTACATTTATCCTCTAACCAGTTATCACTTGGCATGCATTTATACATTATATTTATATTAACTATCACACACAATTACCGGTATAGTAAATTATGACATATATCACTTTTGTTTCATTTAGATTTTCTTGAAACCCATACTGTACAAATGTATCTCATTCTAAAAACAAGCATAAAATCAGTGTGAAGATACTAATCACAAATAAAATTCATTTAAACTATGTTTTAAGAAAAAATGATTGTGACATCTTTGAAAACCTCAAGAAAAAGTGCAATGCTATGGTAATAATGGCCATTAACTTGATGACTAAAGCACTAAAGGGTAACAGATTAACAATTTTATTCTCATTTGCCTATTCTATCTCTTTGGAGAGATAAAATAAAGATTTATAAGGATTAATCCCATAGGGCACTCCTATATTGTAACTTTTTCCTCCTGTTAAGATGGCCTGACTTAACTATAATAAACGGACAACTAAGAGATCAGTGCATTTTGCTTCTGCCAACTAACAAAGTCATTTCAGAGGACTATCATTTTTAGTGTCCTTGGTAGCACTATCTTGAAGGCATCATTAGTCTGTATGATTCTCTCAGGCCAAACATGATTAAGAATGCTTCTTTTAATTAAATCTATTTCAAATTAAAAACTTTTTGTAATTACCGCCCTTCGGTCTTTTGCAGCCAACACTGTACTCAGATTACAAGCACAGTTTCGAACCTGAGGCTCTAATGATTCATATCACAGATGAATTCTGCTGAGTAATGGTTAAAACGGATGGGTATTGGCATTCTTTATTTTAGAAATTATTAAATTTGAGGATTGTTAGAATGACAGACTGTGAAAAGGCAGCTTCATCACATCAATGTTAAAAGAAAATCTGGCAATTACAAAATGTTAAACTAAAAGTAGGTAGGCTCAATGCATGACAAAACACATTGAAGAAAATGTACTACAGGTGCTGGTCATAAAATTAGAACATGACAAAGTTGATTTATTTCAGTAATTCCATTCAAAAAGTGAAACTGGTATATTAAATTCATTCATTACACACAGATTGATGTATTTCAAATGTTTATTTCTTTTAATTTTGATGATTATAACTGACAACTAATGAAAGTCCCAAATTCAGTATCTCGGAAAATTAGAATACAGTGATCCCTCGCTATATCACGCTTCGACTTTCGCGGCTTCACTCTATAGCGATTTTTTTCTTATACACGCTTACATCACTACGCATGCACTTTCTGAGAACTTTTATCTAAGCCCTACAATGGCTCCTAAGCCTTCTGACAATAAAACTAAGCGCTGGAGGAAGATGCTTACTATCCAGGAGAAGGTGAAACTCTTGGATATGCTTAAAGATGGCAATACCCTACAAAAGCCTCCTCACACATATGAAAAGACAGCGCCAGCAACTGCCTATCAAGATGTTCTTCAGCCGCGCACTCAGACACCCACTGCCTACACCTAGTACTTCTTCACTGAAGATAACGCACCTGCTGAAGATACTGCACCACCTCTGAAGACACTCCTACTGAGGTCGTGCCTTCATAGGTTAGTGGTTGTGTGCAATTAAATGTACAGTACAATAATCTACTAGATAAAAGCGTTCGGGATTGTCCTTCCATCCCGTGACTGCAAAGCGTAGCGGTATTCCGCTTATTACAGACTTACTACTTGCGGCTTGAGGTACGAAGCGACACGATGTGAGCAGAGTTCTGGTGCTGTCACTGTTCCCTTGCTTTTGTGCGCGATGCGCAGGAAAAATAGACAAAATTATGTCTCTGGAAATAATTAATGTTGATGGAGTACAAATGCCTCACCGCGTAGTAAATATCAGGGGAGATGGTGCTTGCTTATTCTCTTCTATAGCTTATTTAGTGCATGAAACTCTGACTTTAGCGGTACAGATTCGGGCTGACATTGTACGACTTTGGACAGGCACTTGAGGGGATAAAAAACTTAGGTTTTCGGGAGATGTTATGAATGGGCACTTTGATGTTCTCATTCCCTACACTTACATGCCTGATGTACACATGGAGCGCACAAAAATTGAGGATAAAAGTCAGTCGTCTTAAAAGGCGAGTGTGCCTAGTAATATGATATTTGTAACGTCTAATATGTCTTATTTTCTCTTATTTTGTCTAATATATTGGGTAATACGAGTGTAATGGTGACTAAAGGGTGTTATTTCATGTCTAGAGGGCTCTAATAATGTTAAAAAAACGTATTTAGAAGGTCGTAAACAGGTTTTCTACACTCTAACTGCGAAAATATTCGATTTAAAAATAAAGAATCCTACTTCGCGAAAATTCATTTATCACGGTAGTGTCTGGATTGGATTAACCGTGATAAAAGAGGGTTCACTGTATTGTGAAAAGGTTCAATATTGAAGACACCTGGTGCCACACTCTAATCAGCCAATTAACTCAAAACACCTGCAAAAGCTTTTAAATGGTCGCTCAGTCTAGTTCTGTAGGCTACACAATCATGAGGAAGACTGCTGACTTGACAGTTGTCCAAAAGACGACTATTGACACCTTGCACAAGGAGGGCAAGACACAAAAGGTCATTGCTAAAGAGGCTGGCTCTGTATCCAAGCACATTAATAGAGAGGCAAAGGGAAGGACAAGAAGTGGTAGAAAAAAGTGTACAAGCAATAGGGATAACCGCACCCTGGAGAGGACTGTGAAACAAAACCCATTCAAAACTGTGGGAGAAATTCACAAAGAGTGGACTGCAGCTGGAGTCAGTGCTTCAAGAACCACCACGCACAGACGTGTGCAAGACATGGGTTTCAGCTGTCGCATTCCTTGTGTCAAGCCACTCTTGAACAAGAGACAGCGTCAGAAGCGTCTCGCCTGGGCTAAAGACAAAAAGGACTGGACAGCTGCTGAGTTATGTTCTCTGATGAAAGTAAATTTTGCATTTCCTTTGGAAATCAAGGTCACAGACTCTGGAGGAAGAGAGGAGAGGCACAGAATCCACGTTGCTTGAGGTCCAGTGTAAGGTTTCCACAGTCAGTGATGGTTTGGGGTGCCATGTCATCTGCTGGTGTTGGTCCATTGTGTTTTCTGAGGTCCAAGGTCAACACAGCCGTCTACCAGGAAGTTTTAGAGCACTTCATGCTTCCTGCTGCTGACGAACTTTATGGAGATACAGATTTCATTTTCCAACAGGACCTGGCACCTGCACACAGTGCCAAAGCTACCAGTACCTGGTTTAAGGACCATGGTATCCCTGTTCTTGATTGGCCAACAAACTCGCCTGACCTTAACCCCATAGAAAATCTATGGGGTATTGTGAAGAGGAAGATGCAATACGCCAGACCCAACAATTCAGAACAGCTGAAAGTCACTATCAGAGCAACATGGGCTCTCATAATACCTGAGCAGTGCCACAGACTGATCAACTCCATGCCACGCTGCATTGCTGCAGTAATCCAAGCCAAAGGAGCCCCAACCAAAATATTGAGTGCTGTACATGCTCATACTTTTCATGTTCATACCTTTCAGTTGGCCAACATTTCTAAAAATCCTTTTTTTGCATTGGTCTTAATTGATATTCTAATTTTTCGAGATACTGAATTTGGGACTTTCATTAGTTGTCAGTTATAATCATCAAAATTAAAAGAAATAAACATTTGAAATACATCAGTCTGTGTGTAATGAATGAATCTAATATACAAGTTTCACTTTTTGAATGGAATTACTGAAATAAATCAACTTTGTCATGATATTCTAATTTTATGACCAGCAGCTGTATACTCTAAATCTGTAGTTCCTTGAAGATCTTTATGTAAGAAGTGGCTAAACAGCTCAGAAAAAACAAATATAAGCTATTTATATAACTTAAGGCAGGGGATCATGATATAGGAAATATGTTTTAAGAGTTACAGAGTGAATTAGTTTGATACATAAATCTCACCCATCCCTGCCTAAGTGTCTAATAAGAAAACAACATTCTGCTTTAAATCATAGTATAGTTAACGATTTTCCTAGAAGTGGTAAGCTTTATTACTATATAGTTCCAGGTGGCTGAATTTAAAATTCAAATCATTGCCTGAATGAAACTGTTAACGGACAACTAAACACAGTGTCCTGCAATGGACTAGTACCACTTTCAGAGTCTTTTTCCTGTTCTGTGTCTAATGTTGCTAGGATAGGTACTGGATTCCCACAATTCTTAAATGGAACAAAGCTGCCCACCACAATACTAAAATTGAGTAAGTGGGATTGATAACGGATGTATGGTAGAATAAATAATTAAGTGCCAACGCCACTTGTAACCTTAAAAGCAATGCAGCAAAAGGAGAGTTAGCAATGAATTACTGCACAGTTCAAATTTATTTTATGACTTTACTGTAATGTAATTAGATCTAAAGAAACTACAAATTTGTAAAAACAAAAGTATGAAAAAGGGCCATAACTGCTAATGTCTGTCATATTGCTCAGTGGTCAGTTAAGCCTTTTCACTACAGCTTGTTACAGCTCTGTTACTACTGCATCACAGGTCACATTTCGCAGTTTTAATACAAAAGACAAACACATTAACATTTAACACTTTTGCTTTTAAATGTATACTGATTTATACTTTATAACTGTATAATTAGCAGAAAGCAAAACTAAAACACTTCCTTTTATATGGCTCTCTGTTACAGGTAGAGGACAGGACAAGCAATGGTGCCTGAGGTCACTCGTGCTAATGGAGCTCACCAGCCGAGTGCACTGCCCTATTAAAATTAGTCCCTGGACACACATCGTTTAATAAGACATCGAGGCAGGCACTGCAACTTCTTGCACTCTTATAATTGCACAGATTCATCTTAATCAAAAGGCAATTAAACAGGTCCAAATCACTGTCACTGAGCAAAGGAGCAAATATGCTGAAAATAAGCTTTGCGTAAGGGGAACAAAATAACTTGGGATATATAATCTTTTAAGCTGGTCACGTCCTGATGACCTGTGCTGATTCCTTTAACACCACCCCCAACTCACAGTTTTAAACCTAACATAAAGAACATCAATGATGCTTTGAAGGTGTTCAACATGAAAGGAACAAAGTAAAATGAAAGACACTGTGTCTGAACATAAGATGCAGTTCTTGCTATACAGTACTTTGCATAAAGCAGATAAGCAAAAAATGCTGATATACATATATAAACAGACAGCTTCAGCATTAAGGGCACCCTTAGGAGAACTACTGGAAATTATAATCCAGTATGGGGCCAGGAGTGAAACAGTTTAAGGAAAGTAGAGGCAATAGCTTTTTAAAAAAATAAACACATTTAAACATACAATTCGCCCACAGTATATTTAGGAAAGATGAAGCAGTATTTTCTGAATGAATGGTCCAATTGGATTCTACTGCTGCCTGAACTGGGTTCAAATCCAAGTTACTGTCTGTGCAGACATTGCAAGTTCTTCACATCATACTGCATCTACAGTGCATCCAGAAAGTATTCACAGCGCATCACTTTTTCCACATTTTGTTATGTTACAGCCTTATTCCAAAATGGATTAAATTCATTTTTCCTCAAATTCTACACACAACACCCCATAATGACAACGTGAAAAAAGTTTACTTGAGGTTTTTACAAATTTATTAAAAATAAAAAAATTGACAAAACACATGTACATAAGTATTCACAGCCTTTGCCATGAAGCTTAAAATTGAGCTCAGGTGCATCCGGTTTCCCCTGATCATCCTTGAGATGTTTCTGAAGCTTAATTGGAGTCCACTTGTGGTAAATTCAGTTGATTGGACATGATTTGGAAAGACACACACCTGTCTATATAAGGTCCCACAGTTGACAGTTCATGTCAGAGCACAAACCAAGCATGAAGTCAAAGGAATTGTCTGTAGACCTCTGAGGCAGGATTGTCTCGAGGCACAAATCTGGGGAAGGTTACAGAAAAATTCCTGCTGCTTTGAAGGTCCCAATGAGCACAGTGGCCTCCATCATCCGTAAGTGGAAGAAGTTATAAACCACCAGGACTCTTCCTAGAGCTGGCCGGCCATCTAAACTGAGTGATCGGTGGAGAAGGGCCTTAGTCAGGGAGGTGACCAAGAACCCGATGGTCACTCTGTCAGAGCTCCTGAGGTCCTCTGTGGAGAGAGGAGAACCTTCCAGAAGGAGAACCATCTCTGCAGCAATCCACCAATCAGGCCTGTATGGTAGAGTGGCCAGACGGAAGCCACTCCTTAGTAAAAGGCACATGGCAGCCTGCCTGGAGTTTGCCAAAAGGCACCTGAAGGACTCTCAGAACAAGAGAAACAAAATTCTCTGGTCTGATGAGACAAAGATTGAACTCTTTGGTGTGAATGCCAGGCATCACATTTGGAGGAAACCAGGCACCGCTCATCACCTAGCCAATGCCATCCCTACAGTGAAGCATGGTGGTGGCAGCATCATGTTGTGGGAATGTTTTTCGGCGGCAGGAACTGGGAGACTAGTCAGGATAAAGGGAAAGATGACTGCAGCAATGTACAGAGACATCCTGGATAAAAACCTGCTCCAGAGCGCTCTTGACCTCAGACTGGGGTGACTTTTCATCTTTCAACAGGACAACGACCCTAAGCACACAGCCAAGATATCAAAGGAGTGGCTTCAGGACAACTGTGTGAATGTCCTTGAGTGGCCCAGCCAGAGCCCAGACTTGAATCAGATTGAACATCTCTGGAGAGATCTTAAAATGGCTGTGCACCGACGCTTCCCATCCAACATGATGGAGCTTGAGAGGTACTGCAAAGAGGAATAGGCGAAACTGGCCAAGGATAGGTGTGCCAAGCTTGTGGCATCATATTCAAAAAGACTTGAGGCTGTAATTGCTGCCAAAGGTGCATCGACAAAGTATTGAGCAAAGGCTGTGAATACTTATGTACATGTGATATCTCAGTTTTTTATTTTTAATAAATTTGTAAAAACCTCAAGTAAACTTTTTTCATGTTGTCATTATGGGGTGTTGTGTGTAGAATTCTGAGGAAAAAAATTAATTTAATCCATTTTGGAATAAGGCTGTAACATAAAATGTGGAAAAAGTGATGCGCTGTGAATACTTGCCGGATGCACTGTACATGAACTTGTATTAATTAATTACATATTTTCACACAACCTAAAGGTATGCAATGTATTTTTGGCCAGTGTGAATGAGTATGCACTAGTCTGTCAAACTATTATGCCATTATGATTTGTTCCTTCCAAATATGCAGTTAGGCTGCAATAGGCTCCACACCTCCAATATAGAACTAAATTAAGGTAGGGTGGAAAATGGAAAATATTTGAAGAGCTTGGAATAATAATAAGCAACAAATGAGAAAGAAGTTTGACTTGAAATAACTAAACCATCATTACAAAATGCATTTGCAAAGATGAATCATATGATGTTTATTGCCAATTAGCAGTTTGAGTCAGCAGTATAAACAAGGCCAGACAAAGAGCACTTTGATATGTGAGTTTCCAAACCAATAAAAGGCAATTAAAAGAGTTCCAAAGAAACCAAACATTTGAGTGAGAATTGCAGGTGCACTAGACACAAAAACTGCCAAATATTTTCATGCACCAATGTATAAAAAAATAGAGTGTGTGCCAAACATAAATAAGTTAGATCTGACAAAAAGCAATCAAAAGCTGAAGTTTATTGACAGGGAAAGATGGACTTGTCACAGGATAGTTACTACATACAAAAGCAGAACTTCAAAAATGACAACAAAATCACATCTATGCCCATTGTGACCTAGTCTCAACAAAAAGTATATGTCATGTGCATGACAAACCTGGAATACATGGTAAGGCAGTCATTTGAACATCACTTTTATGTTAAGACAATACAGAAAGACACATAACCTACAGTAGAGTAAGGAAAACAAATCAATGACCTCTGAGCAATGGAAAAAAGTAACATGGTTTGATGAGTCATCTTTCACTCCATTTTCTACATTATTTCACAGAATGCCAAATGATGCCTTCAACTCATAAGGTTTGTTTCCAACTACTAAACATGGTATGTGATCCATAACAGTATGGGCAGCCTTCTTATGGGAGTCATTAGATCAGGTAATTGTTCTGCATTGCCATATAGTTGCCAATCAACATGAGGCTACTTTATATGATGAGGTAAACACAATGGCGCAGATATTTCCTGATGACTTCCCACTATTTCAGGATGATAATGCCCCTACACACATTGATAAAACTAACTTAAGACTGATTTCTTAAACAATAGGATGAACTTAAACACATTCCACGGCCTCCAGAATCACCAGATGTAATTCTGAAGCACATAGTGTGAAGTAGATTTTCACCTCCTACATCCCTCAAAAAAGTGGAAGCTTCACTTCTTGAAGAATGCTGCAAAGTTTGGGACATGAATGAAAGCATTCCTAGAAGTTCTAAAATGGTTCTGAAGGCAAAGGTTGGTCCTGCTGATCATTAGGTCTTTAATATTAATATATTGTGTTAGGGGTTTCCATTATTTTTTTCATTCAACATTTAACTGAATGGAATTTTCCATTACAGTGGGGGTAGTGGAAATGATATTCCAGTTAACTTTAGTCTTATTCTTGTCTAGTATTCCATGCATTTACTCCCATATGCTAAAGTTGGACCCCATTATTACTATTTCATCTGGATTCAAACCTCCTGGGAATCGTCTTAGCACTTTATGACACTACAGGGAGTGCAGAATTATTAGGCAAATGAGTATTTTGTCCACATCATCCTCTTTATGCATGTTGTCTTACTCCAAGCTGTATAGGCTCGAAAGCCTACTACCAATTAAGCATATTAGGTGATGTGCATCTCTGTAATGAGAAGGGGTGTGGTCTAATGACATCAACACCCTATATCAGGTGTGCATAATTATTAGGCAACTTCCTTTCCTTTGGCAAAATGGGTCAAAAGAAGGACTTGACAGGCTCAGAAAAGTCAAAAACAGTAAGATATCTTGCAGAGGGATGCAGCACTCTTAAAATTGCAAAGCTTTGAAGCGTGATCATCGAATAATCAAGCGTTTCATTCAAAATAGTCAACAGGGTCGCAAGAAGCGTGTGGAAAAACCAAGGCACAAAATAACTGCCCATGAACTGAGAAAAGTCAAGCGTGCAGCTGCCAAGATGCCACTTGCCACCAGTTTGGCCATATTTCAGAGCTGCAACATCACTGGAGTGCCCAAAAGCACAAGGTGTGCAATACTCAGAGACATGGCCAAGGTAAGAAAGGCTGAAAGACGACCACCACTGAACAAGACACACAAGCTGAAACGTCAAGACTGGGCCAAGAAATATCTCAAGACTGATTTTTCTAAGGTTTTATGGACTGATGAAATGAGAGTGAGTCTTGATGGGCCCGTGGCTGGATTGGTAAAGGGCAGAGAGCTCCAGTCCGACTCAGACGCCAGCAAGGTGGAGGTGGAGTACTGGTTTGGGCTGGTATCATCAAAGATGAGCTTGTGGGGCCTTTTGGGTTGAGGATGGAGTCAAGCTCAACTCCCAGTCCTACTGCCAGTTTCTGGAAGACACCTTCTTCAAGCAGTGGTACAGGAAGAAGTCTGCATCCTTCAAGAAAAACATGATTTTCATGCAGGACAATGCTCCATCACACGCGTCCAAGTACTCCACAGCGTGGCTGGCAAGAAAGGGTATAAAAGAAGAAAAACTAATGACATGGCCTCCTTGTTCACCTGATCTGAACCCCATTGAGAACCTGTGGTCCATCATCAAATGTGAGATTTACAAGGAAGGAAAACAGTACACCTCTCTGAACAGTGTCTGGGAGGCTGTGGTTGCTGCTGCACGCAATGTTGATGGTGAACAGATCAAAACACTGACAGAATCCATGGATGGCAGGCTTTTGAGTGTCCTTGCAAAGAAAGGTGACTATATTGGTCACTGATTTGTTTTTGTATGTCAGAAATGGTATATTTGTGAATGTGGAGATGTTATATTGGTTTCACTGGTAAAAATAAACAATTGAAATGGGTATATATTTGTTTTTTGTTAACTTGCCTAATAATTATGCACAGTAATAGTCACCTGCACACACAGATATCCCCCTAAAATAGCTAAAACTAAAAACAAACTAAAAACTACTTCCACAAATATTCAGCTTTGATATTAATGAGTTTTTTGGGTTCATTGAGAACATGGTTGTTGTTCAATAATAAAATTATTCCTTAAAAATACAACTTGCCTAATAATTCTGCACTCCCTGTATATTTCTCACAGCACTGAAATTCATCCTACTGGGTAGCTGTATTTAAAAGCTTTACTTCAGATAACGTGGACCGTACAATAGTGCAGTGGTAGCACTACTGTCTTAAGTAAGGAGATCAGGGTTCATGTCCCGTGTCCTCCCTGTGTGAAGTTTACATGTTTCCCCCATGTCGACATGGGTTTTCTCCAGGTGCTCCTGTTTTCATCTCACAGTCCAAAGACATGCAGGTTAGGTGGATTGATGATACTAAATTGGCCCTAGTGTGTAGTTAGGGTGTGTGTATTTTCATCCTACGATAGACTGGCACCCTATCCAAAGCTTGTTCCCTCCATGCGCCCTATGCTGGCTGAGATAGACTCCAGCTCCCCCCACGACGCTGTTCAGGACAAAGTTGGTTAGATAATTACTTCAGATGATAACCTCAGTCTGGTCTGCTGTGGTCTCTTCATCTGCATTCACACCTCCTTGATCACAGATTGAAAAGCCTGACACTTAATGTGTCCAAATACAGTCTTTACACAAAGGAAAGGTAAAAACGGCACATAGCTTAAAGCAGATCTACTATATTCATTTATTTTTGCTCAACCTTTGGTGTGCTACAGTAATGCAAGCCATACTGAGCCATACTTATTTTAATCATTTTGTCTTTAATGTAAATGAAAAATTGCACCGTTTTGCCTGTGCTGTTTAATCTTGTGCTATTCAGGGAAATCCACCCCTGCATCATTTGGTCCCATGGAGTAGGCTTTATTCTGATCCTTTTGTTATGATTCAGATGCCGGTGTAGGAAGATTAAGTCGCAGTAAATGTGTAAATTGGAAACCAGAAAAAAAAAAAAGCTTGGAAAATATTAGAAATGTCAATATTCAATCAGTCATCGTCCAACCCGCTATATCCTAAGCTCTAAAATATAACTATAATATCCTACACAATCACACCTATTAATTGGTGCCTTTGTGTATGTTCTCTTAATGATTGGTATAACCAAGGCTATCAGGTTCTTATAGCTATCATGATCATTGGCAACGGAACGCCTCTGCCTGGTTTTCTATCATTCACTGAAAAGAATGTCTTGGGGACAAGTATAGAATGGGTTCCAAGAAACTGGATTTACTGCATGTTCTAAAATCCTAAGGCAAGGACTGGAGAGTTTTAAAACCAGAATGAAAATGAGTGGCAAAATTTACCAGTGAAACAGTGAAGAAGAACTGTGAAATCTTGTAAAGACAGTAAAACTACTTAAATCATTGGCTAAGGCTGGCAAAAGAAAGGCCAGAACCTCAAGGTCAAGCAGGTACATTTCGATTGAGTCTGTCAGGGCATTATTTATTTTAACTGTGCATGCACACTTGCCTCCACACTTGATTGTGAATGTCGCATATCATTTTTAGGAAAAACATGTCTCTGACTTATCCATTCATCTTATAACATGCTTATCAGGGTCACAGGAAAAAAATGCCTATACAGAAAGTAGTGTAAAACAAGGAAGGAATGAAATTCTGGATAAGATACAAGTCCATTAAAGGGCATGTTTATGCACATAACTGCACTCAGATTACCTTTAAACTAACATATGTCTTTGGGATGTGGAATAACTAAAGTACATGGAGGAAATCTCAAACAGACATTGGGAGAGCATGCAAATTCCATGCATACAATGCCCAAGTCTGTCACTATAACCCAGGAACCTGGAAGTTGGTGGGCACAAGTGACAATGACTGTGGATTTCTGCCACATATATAGACAAAAAAAAAATTTGTCAGCACTGTATATGTAACTTTTATTAAATGGAAAAAAACAGACCAGTCTCATCTTGGACAGAAAGCAATCTAGAGAAAAAAAAACTGTACTTGTGTATTTCTGAAATCCAGATTAGTTATAGATAGGTTGGCAAGGAAAGCAGGAAAATAATTTTGAAAAATTAAAAAACATTATGAACTTCTTTATCATATTGTCTTGGTACACAGTCAGTTTTACTAAACTGGCAAAAAGTAAAAGAAAAAAAAAACCTACTTCACTCTTTGCAACTCAATGATGCATGGCAAATCCATTTTGCACAAATTCTCTTTCTCGGTTACCCAGCTTGTCTCAGTATAAACTAGGTATGAAATATATTATTGACTAAGGTAAGCCTGTACTATCAAAATCCTGGAAATTTTGCAAAAGTCAAAAGTAGCTGAGCCAACACTAGATCAAAACGTGAGGCAACTTATAAATGTAAGAAAACACTGCACATAGTAGAGAGAAAAAAAAAATCTGGTCACATCTTATTTTGGCATCTAGCCCAGAATTTTGCCAACAGGATGAATGAATGTCCTGTCTGAAATAAACTTCTAATCCAAATATAATGAACAGGTTCTGGTCAAATTGCACTGCAAATACAAAGAAAAGTGGTTTGCCAAGTTACTGGACTCCACTCTCATGCTTATTGATAATGATCATAGTGGCATTATGTTTAACTAGGTAGACCGGACCACCCTATCTTCAGCAACATTTCAAGCCTGCTGCCCCATAGGTGAGCATGGGATATAAACTGACCAGTAAACTGAAATATTCATCCTGGGACCTGGCATCCCTATCATTCTCACAATCCATATCTTGATGTAAACTCTTTGCTTAGATCACTAAATTTCACTCCGAAAGCGAAAACAGAACTGATTAGAAATAACCTATTTAACAATATGTATATTTTTACTGCCATGGCTTCTGGTACACAGGCATTTACTTCATATCTCCTCTTGCCCATTTAATACCAATCTATAATTTGTTTATCGAAAGACACATAATTTAAAATGAACACGCTGTGGTGTGTTTCATAATTAATCAGATGTTCCTCTGCAGGACAAATTGATTTGCACCTGCACCTGTTACTCAGAATGAAATCCTCTTTTTAAAAATATAAGGCAGAAACAGCCTGCTTAGCAAGCACACAGACAATTCTCAGGACAGTCATCTCAATAAAACATTATAAACGACGCTACAGGGATGTTTCAAGGCACCTGCAAGTCATTTAAACCAGGTGCAAAAAAAAACAAACAAAAAAAAAAAAAAACCAGGGAGGACAAAATTTATTTTTGGACCTCTTTATTTAACTTGCAGTGGATTATCCTTTATAGTACCTCTGAACATAAAGATCTAATTCTGAAGTTCAGCCTGTAAACATTGTTAATTTTTGTCAGACATTCATCCATAATTTTGGTCAAGGGGCATCTCATACACATACATACATACATACATCCATCCATTTTCCAAGCTGTTGAATCTGAACACAGGGTCACGGGGGTCTGCTGGAGCCAATCCCAGCCAACACAGGGCGCAAGGCAGGAACCAATCCCGGGCAGGGGTCCAACCCACTGCAGGTCACACACACTCACATTAGGGACAATTTAGAATCACCAATCCTCCTAATCTGCATATCTTTGGACTGTGGGAGGAAACCGGAGTACCCGGAGGAAACCCACAGAGACACGGGGAGAACATGCAAACTCCAGGACCCGGGAAGCGAACCTGGGTCTCCTAACAGTGAGGCAGCAGCGCTACCACTGCATATATATATATATATATATAAAAAAAAGGGTCACAGGGCCCAGTACTCATTTCAGTAGCAATGGGTGCAAGTTGAACATCAACCCTGGACAGGGAGCCAGTTCACTACCCTAGCATTACATCCAAAATTGCTAATACTGTATATCTGCATAATTCAGTTATTTCATTATTGACTGAACAGCATGAAATTCCATATGTATTTCATATGGTTGCCAGCAGGCCTGAGCCTGTCTCATCAGTACTGAGTGCAGGCAGAGACCAACCCTGCACAGGTCCTCAAGACTTTGTGGAGCACAGTTATACCTGAACCCATGCACACAACAGGCAGATATAGACTATACAATTAATATAATCTGCATTTTTTGATGATGAGAAGAAAGAAGGAAAAAACCTAATCAGAATACTGCACGCACCTGGAGTAAAACTGGATTTGAAACAGTAGAATATGGATAAACATATTGTACCTTATTGTACAAATGGTTATTACTATTATTATTGTTATACATAACAAGATCAATTAAATGTATTTATAAAACTGGATTAGAATTAGTGCAGTTGATAACATCTTGCAGCTTTGAAATCCCTAATATGGTTCATAACTGACTTCCAAAAAAACAGATGTCTACCCAATAAGCTAAAATTATCATAACACGGCTAACAAATTACTTGAAAAATTTGGCCACATATTCCACAAGCAGATCTGGGCGATTTTTCTTTTTCTTCAGCAGATGAAACATCATGCTTATTCCTTTTCTCATTGGCTATTTTAACCCAGGCATGATCTGTCCTCTCATTTCTGAAACCGCTGCTCAAGTGTACAAATGTATGCTGAGAAATGTGCTATCTGATGAGAGTTGTCACAAGTCTAGTTTGACAATGTTGGATTTTGGATGGCATTCCACAAATTGCATCTGTTGCAGGCAATGAGCTTGCATGGCTACATTTTAAATTTGTGCATTAAGTGACTATTTTTGCTGAAAGGTACAGTCATTGCTTTTTGTTTAAGCAATAGTCCTAGCTGTCTTTTTTATTTTTTCCTTCTACGAGGGATGAAACAAAAGGGCATTTAAAACACTTTCCTGCATATCTAGTCCTAGCTATAGGTCAATTATACCATCATCTAATTGCTATGAACTACTACAAAAATTTCTGTATCCTCTATTCTAGGTAGTCTTTCAGAAACTTGATATTGGTGCAGAAGTTTTTATTTGGAGAGCTCATTTAACCATCATAATATATCTGTTCTATTCCTTATAAACAATGACATCATACAGTACTAAATCATCTTTTGATTATTAGGGACTATACCAAGGTCCTTTCTGGCCTCATAGATTACTCTATGCCTTGCATGTGAACTTTATTGGGTATCTGAAGTTTTATAACTTACTAGCATTTAAGTAGAAAACTCAATTTTTAGCAGTAATATTCTTAAGAATGTGTAAAGTGTACGCAACTGCTTAAATTCAATTGTTACTCTACTCACTTATCAGAGAACGCTTTAATTCACCAAATAGGCTGTCCTGAAATTGGTGAATTTTAAGCACAGCTTAAGACATTACGATTTATAAATATTTTGCTCCTCGTCAAATAGTGCTTTCAGCAAATCCACTGTTTCTTAATGATTATGTTGCTCTGATTATGATAACCATGTCCACAAGTTTTCTTTTTGCTTCTAAGCCTGTGTTTTTTTTTTTACATTTTTGGCAGAAAAAAATGGTTACTGAAGAAGTTAGAACTACATTTTGTGTAAACACTGAGTGCCTGTCTTTCTTTAAGCATCTGTTAAATGGTTAAACACAGATCTCAAAAGAAAGTGAAGTTAAAGGACGAAAAAAGGGTACTGTAGTGAAGGGACCAAAAAGTGCTTTCTGAAGATAAGAATAATGAATACAACTACAGGGAAAAACGTTTAATTGCTTCTCAGAATTGTTAAGAATGATTTACAATTTTATGCTGCAAAGGGAAGACTGTATTTATTGTAACTTCCTCCGTGGTGTAATAGAATCAGTTCCCGCCTGGGAATCAAAAGGTCGCGAGTTCGATCCTGCACCACTCCGTTTTGAGAAGTAAACTGCTCTTAGTCTTACTATTTTAGAATAAAAGCATACATTTAATTTCAGTCTGTAACAGCCGGTGCAATTTATGATCCTGATTGCATATAGCGCCAAAGTTACTGCTCTTTACCATTCTCTCCTCTGCATGTCCCGGAGTACAAAAGAAACAGCATACAGCAACATGCGGGGACTGGCAGGAACACTCAATAAAACTGAATAAAAAGAAAATCAAGTGACGGTGAGATACGAAGAAGGCAGCTTCGCCAGCGTTTGTGTGTCAAAACCCTTTGGGGGGGGGGGTGTGGGGGAGGCGTTAGTATGCATCGTGGTACACTGCAGAGCTATAGCGCGTCTTTATGTGAAAACAGCCATGTCAGATGGGGTTGTATGGATTGATTCTGAACGCGACTGAGAGAATAAGAAATGAAGTGGTGCAGGATCGAACTCGCGACCTTTTGATTCCCAGGCGGGAACTGATTCTATTACACCACGGAGGAAGTTACAATAAACGGGTGTCAGGTGTCAATGTCGCATGTTAAGGCGGCTTTTTGTTTCTGCAGTTATATTTTTGAATAAAAGCGCAATTATTGTGTTATATTTGTACCTCTTGTGAAAATGTTTCTTTGATATTTGAACTTCAGGATTCATAAATTATATAGTTTATGTCTACATTTTGTCATCTACTACTAGAATATAAAAAACGTTTCTGTTTTAACAATGTGTGTACACAGATTACTGTAGAAACGGAACAGACATGTTCCAAATAACGATCTATTATTTCCACTCTAAAACTCCACTTCACTCCCAGATAATCAAGGCATGAGCTGAGAGAAGTTCGTGCACATTCTAAATTGGTGGGGGGATGGAATAGCCGGCTGCTCCTAGCTTCTCTTTATCACAGCATATTTAGAGGACAAAGGACACTGGCGGAGAGGTGTGAAGGGATTTAAGAAGCGATGGTGGGACGGAATTACGAGTTTTTTTGTAGGCTCTGGTAATTCAAGTGTTAAAAAGGTTTAATTTTCTTCTTAATAAAAATTTTAAGGCAGTACTTCGCTGCTGCGAAGCGCGGGTATTTTGCTAGTCTAAATATATAAGAACACCTAATATTCAAAATCCAGTACTTAAACTGGATTTGTATGGGAGGGCAGCATGGTGGCGCTGTGGTAGCACTGCTGCCTCGCAGTTAGGAGACCCGAGTTCGCTTCCCAGGTCCTTCCTGCATGGAGTTTGCATGTTCTCCCCGTGTCTGCGTGGGTTTCCTCCCACAGTCCAAAGATATGCAGGTTAGGTGCATTGGCGATCCTAAATTGTCCCTAGTGTGTGTGCCCTGCAGTGGGCTGGCACCTTGCCCGGGGTTTGATCCTGCCTTGCGGCCTGTGATGGCTGGGATTGGCTCCAGCAGACACCCATGACCCTGTGCTAGGTTATATCGGGTTGGATGATGGATGGATGGATTTTTATGGGGATTTTTACCTTTGTCAGTGATTTACAGGAAATATGCTGAAAGGTTTTAGTCTATGCAGTTCTGTTAAGCTGTAAGGTCTGCTTAGTTTAATTCAGTTATTTATCTAATGTGAGAATGCATTGTTCCTAGAGCTACATTTTTGATTGGTACCACTCGGCCTGCAATTTGGATGCATCTGGGACATAACCTGTGTTTTCAGACTGAGGTACTGAGTGACACAATTAAATTCATGATAGCCAGAGAAAGTCAAAGATATAGCAGATAACCCCAAGGGATTGGATTAGACTCGCATTTTAGAATTTCAAAATGGTTCCAGAAGCCTCTTCCTTGTTATTAAAAATACAATAGAAGGGAAATGTACTTCATTGAAAAAACTATATTTCTGGCTAAGTGAGCATGCTTATTTTTTTTAAAAGGACTTTATTAATGGCTATTATCTGAAAGAAAAAAACTATAGCAACTGAAAATACAGGTCTCCAATTCTTATGCAATACACTTTTAAACAAGAAAGGTCTGAACTCATTTTTTCCTTTTAAAGAAACATCAGACTTTAAGTAAGCACAATTGAAAATACACTTTCAAATAGTAATTAGCGTACATTCTTACTACTAAAATTAGTAATTTATTAGATTTATTTAGATGACAGCATAACATTATTAGAACAGAGGAGTACAAGGAAAGTTAACTCTATACTACTTTAAACATGATCTTTCTGTTGCCTGACCAAATTAAAACTTTACACACATTTGCTGAATGTCATTTAAAATTCACAGCAAAGCATTCTTTCCTAATAAGAGACAGAATACATTCGGATTTTACAATGTAATGCTCATTAGGGATAAACAGAATGCATGGCTTTTACACAAAAGTATTTGAGTATAACAAATTTTGTTTTGAAAAAATTGGTTAGGTGAATCTAAGAAAAGAAAGTCTTTAGTCAAAGTAACTGACAGTCATTTCCTTGAAATAGTTTAAGTAGAGGTAAAGAAACAGCCATCTTTTCACATGTACTATTTATTCACATACTTGTAAGTATTTATTAAATGAAAGAATATAAGCTCCAATACTGACAAATTTTAAAATGACAGAAGACAAAAAGCTGTTTCAGACATGTATGGTGATACTGTTTCATAAATATAAATGAAATATTTGAAATTTTTCCCATATTTTCAACAAATGTTTAACTGACTTTGCCAGTTTGTGTATGTTGTACGGCATATCAAACATGGAAACCTCTACTCCAGATTGCTACAGGTCAGCTTTACGCTATTTGGATGTTTTGTGTTGTGTTTAAGAGTTTACAGCAACCATCAAATGTTGAGTCAATTTTCTTCTTTCCATCACACATGGGTTCCATGAGCAGCACATTTTTTAACAACACAGGGATGCTACGGTTTCTGGAGATAACCCTGTACCCCTTATATTTATTTACTTATTTTTTTGTTTAGTGACAGTAGTTTTCTGATGGTCTCACTCTGCTCTTCAGCATTAATGAAGGAGATCTTTTCTTAAGAAGTAAATCCATCATTTAAAGGTTAATTCATATCATGTGATCAACTGGCAATTGACTCAAGGTAAGTCCAACCAACAGCAATGAGTATCTAGTTCTTCCAATAATTGTGTCATGGCAAATTTTCATTTTTATACCACTTCCAGATATTTCCTTTTTGATTGTTACTGTTTGATCCTGCGTTGTGCTGAATCAAAAAAAAATGACTATGTGAATCAAAGCTCTTTTCAGGATGTATTATACGTTATATGCCTAAATAACAGTTCAAAGTGCTTAACATTACTGACATTAAATGTCCAGCATTCCGCAGATTTCATGAGATAAACTCCATCAATCAGGTCACGTGCTTCAGATGCGAGTTGCACGTTTCCTTTCAAAATGTATACCTGCTTACCATACTCACTAGAGACATGGGGATGGAAAATGACATAAATTTGCTATAAAAACATACTAAATCAAATGCTGCTGGTGCAAAGCCAGATCTAAACTTCTCTACTCACAAGTAATATGCATACTACACGAGTCCGATGCTGTAGCATCTGATTAATCTTAGCCAGCCATGTAAATGCACTGGCAATTCATGGCCTTTTGTGCCCCGTTAACTACATAAACATGTTTAAATGAGGTTTCCTTTCTTTGAACCCTAACAAGTAATAGTAAAAAGCACACCTTTACACATACACATCAGTGCCTAAAATGTTTTTGTCCTTCACAGTCATTACAGATACTTTCATTTAACTTATTTATTTATTTACCTCATAATATACTAAAATAATGTCATATGTTTAGAACTTGATGATCTTTATAACCTACACAATACTACTACCTATGGAGAGTCATTTAGCAAACATCATTGCTGTAGCTTCTACTGACCAAAAAATATTTAGTGTTAAACTGACAGCCAGTAAATATCCAAATTACTGAATTCAACTGAGAATTTGCTTAATTAACATTAGTCTAGTGAGAACAACTTAATAGCCAGATTTTAATACAAAGCTACATAAATCCCTAATAAATACTGCTCATTTTTTTTTAATTATGGCAACAGACTACGTTATCCATTTTAAGGAAAATGTTCTACATATAAAATAATGACTACTGAATATACAACTTTACCTTGACATCTTTCGTTTTGAGGTTGTCTTGATGATGAAAATTTGTCTGACTCTTTTCCTTAGTGGTAGTAATATCAAGTAACTGCAACTACAGCAGACATGTTTCAGACTGGGACTAGTGTTTTGTAGTCTTGTGAGAACAAACTACCTGGACCAGCAATGGGCAATTAGCCAGCTAGTGCACTGTGTTCATGCATGTGTGACAGGGACAGTAGAGTATTATCCATGAGAGGAGAGTGAAAGTTATATAGGACGTGTGAACTCAGGTAAGATAAATGGCTAAAGGGATAACAATGCCTGAAGTTTGCAGTAAGTGTGATCTACGTTAACATAAATGAATTTCAAAGTAACATCACCACTGGTAGAAATGAATAAATTAACATTTCAAATGAAACACTGTCCCCGATCTGAAACTTTTTTTTACAAAAATAAATATTGTACATGTGCAGACCTTAAGACAAAACGTATAGATAATAAAAGTTAATGTTCCTGTGCAATTTGTATTTCAAGTAATGGAAGCAGAAGCAATAAAATAACCAGATATCAAGTCAAGTACAAATGGATTGCCCTCAACACTCCAGATATAATTGGAGGACACAGCAAACATTACTTTTGTCTGTGTTTACGAACCACACACAGGCAGCATGGCCAGGGCTAAAGTAACGAAAAATATGTGGCTTTGGTCTGACTTGGATGTTTATTATACTTTCATTTGATCAGAGGACAGAACAATGGAAGGAAACACACAACTGGTTTTCTAAATGAACCATGCTTAAAAACAAGCTTAGAGAAATAGTTACCTGTACTTTGCCATAAAAGTGACAAATGTGCACACCCTACACTGTCATTATACTGTAGATTGTTTTCTTTTTTCAGATTCTAAGTTTGGACAAATTTTATTTAACAGTTATTTAACTATGGAACACTTCATTTATGTTAGAGTCTCAGATACATCAGCACTAAATTGAAAGTAGAAAATATCTGAATAAAAATATTTAAAGTTATAAAATATCTGAGCAGTCAAAACAGGTTTAAAATACTATAGATGTGACCAGTTGTTTAAGGTTTTTTTTTTTTAATTTTTAAAAATGACTTAATATTGGGTGTTTTTTTGTTTTTTAAAGTGAATTCTGTAGTCGTGAAAAGAATATAAAGTAAAAAGGAAACTTGCAACCTTGAAGGTATTATTGATGGTGTGACTGGAGTTCCTCCTTATAAAAGTGCAATAATGTACATTGGCAATTTGTCCAAAAAGCCTTTGCACTTAAATAATCAGATAATAATCTTTAGTTTAAAGAAAGGTCAGTTAAACTTTGAATACAAGGTGCAAAGATGAACTTCCAGTAGTAAAACACAACGTGCTATGATAAACAGTATCTAGGGACTAATGTACTGTATAAAAAGCAATCATATACATTTTATAAATCTATATACATTTATAATTTTTAAAGTATAAGCAGACACTGAAAGAAGAGAAGGCTGACAAAGCCACCTTTTTTCCTCCACTGTGAAGCATGGCCTTTTCTTCTACAGAAAAGCCAGCTGAAGTCTTCAAGACTGTTCATTTTATAAGTGCAAGTTTTTAAAGAAAGCGTGACATCTATCCAAATGCTGACGTATTTTGGGGAACTTGCTTGATCAATAAAAGCTACTTTTAAGGTCTGAACTGACAAATACTCATAAATTATTCATGTGCAGAATAAAAAACAGGTTTGTTTAACCCAGATTTTAAATCTTAGTTCTGTAAGGGTTTTCTGAACACTTTCAATTCATAAATGCATGATTTATAGTTGGAGAAGACACAAACAAAACATCATCATCTACATAAGGATAATCTGTACAATTTTTCAACCTGTTGCCAATGTGATTTACGGTATATATAACACAAATAGAACTGGCCCTTATATTGAGCTTTAAATGATCCCTTTATCTCTTTCAATAAATGACTATTTTCTAAGACAAAACTCTAGAAGAACTTCAAAAACAGTAATAGGCCCTCTCCTCAAGACAAATACCACACAATGCATTTTAATAGTTCAGTGTTGTGTGTACAGTATTCCAAAAATCATTATAGTTTACAGTGCCAATTTGTTTAATACTGTTTTCTAAATAAATAACCAAGAGTAAAAAAGACAATAAATTCAACTATATGTTAACTGGTAATGTTTTATCAGCTTTAGTAGTTTGAAAATCTTTACAAAATTAAAGTTTTTAAATCTTACAATATGGATTTTTTTTAAATTTAAAAAAAAAAAAAAAACACTTCCCAAAAATGGTAAAGACTGAACCTGGGTTTGTAATGAATGATTTTATTTCAGATAAAAAAAAAATTTAAATTGTAACATTTAAGCAGAAACAGTCATGAACTACAGGAGTTCCAAGAATGCTTGAGTTGACAACAAAATTAACACTCTATGCAGAAAAAGTCTTTTAAACAGCAAAGTAATTGTAGAAAGTAAATTAAGCCAATCCTCTTACAACTGTAGTGAGACAAGAATTGGATTGCATTTGTTTTCATCCATGTAGTATAGTACATCACCAAAACTACAAAGAACATTAAAAATATCAGTGAAATGGGGAAAAAAAGACTAACCTCTCTTCGCCGTGATGCCCAACAGCTTTGCTTAATTTTCCACACAACTGCTGCTACCAGAAGAAGGGACAAGAAGCAGCTGGGAAAAGAAAAAGAAAAAGGTCCAGTCAATCAGTAAGAAAGCAAAATTTACCTAAATGGTTTGAAGGAGACCAGTATTATATCTCTAAAACATCATGCCAATTGGTGGTAACATGCAAAAATATATCATACATCATTCATAGAAAGGCATTTTTAGCAAATTCCTAAACTAGTCTTGAAAAATAATGTAATGTTCAGCATGAGCAATACCTTATTTTAAACCTTCTCACTTTGCTTTAGATTAAATGTTTGCCCTGGAGAAAAGAAAAGCAGGAACAGTGCCAGCAATCCTAAACTTAATAGCAAACTCAGCAGCAAATCTACTGATGAAATGAAATAATTCTTTTCCATTAGATCCTCTCTGATCACCTACTGCTCATAGACAGCGAAAAGCTCATCCTCATTACTTCCAATTACATCACTGGTCCGAATAGGTACAATATCATCTATACTAATAAAAGGCAAAGCCCTCACTGACTGACTGACTGACTGACTCATCACTAATTCTCCAACTTCCCGTGTAGGTAGAAGGCTGAAATTTGGCAGGTTCATTCCTTACAGCTTACTTACAAAAGTTGGGCAGGTTTCATTTCGAAATTCTACGCATAATGGTCATAACTGGAACCTATTTTTTCGTCCATATACTATAATAGATGTCTGCTCGATGGCCGTGGGAGGCGGAGTTACGCCTCACACATAATTTAGTGCCTGCCCATACAAGGCCGTCCATCAGCGGCAATCCAATAGAAACACTGCCGCTAAATATTCATGGGTGAAGGACTGTGCTTATGCCGACGAAGATGAGATGGTCAGGGTGGTGTTTGGCACAAACTCAGCAAAACTGTGAGAGAAACTTTTTAAGTGCTGGGTCTTAACTAACTACAGCCGTGGACATTGCACGAGATGGCACCAGCACAGCTGGGAACCTTCGATACATGTACACCGAGCGGCTCACGTGAACTGACGCAGTGCACAGACAAAAAGCAACAGTTCCAAAGAGTGCTGAACAAAAACGGAATTACACAACTGCGGAAACAAAGCACGGTGTGAACCGTAAGTTTAAATTAAGTTTACAGACACACTCCCGCTGCCGTTTGTCAAGCCTACGACGAGTATGGTATTCATGAGATACAAGTTTAATGAGAAGACACAAGGTATAAACGAGACTTTGGATCACTTTGTTGCGAGTTAAAATTGCTGTAGCAAGAAACTTTGAAGTGCCGGGTCTTAGCTAACATTAAATAAAGTGGTGGACATCGCGAGATAGCACGAGCACAGCTGAGAAATTTCGATGCATGTACTCCGAGCAGCTCGCGTCAACTGACTTTGCAGGACTGGAAAAGATTAAATTAAGTTCATACACAAGTTACCGCTAAATATTCACAGGCAATTTCCACAACTTACTACCAGGAATGCCTGTTGAACATCTTACATTCACGAGTTGCGATTTGGGTAGTGAACACTTTGATGAATGACACCTGTTATCTTTACAACGGTTGACAAACACGGAATAAACTTGAACACAACACGTCCTCCAAATACGAACCTGATTGAAAGAAATAATGCTAATCAAATCCTTGATGACAGCAACACTCATAATGGTCACAAGACTATTACATTGACAATCATGTTACGTTATTTTTAAAATGTTTCCTTTTCTTAGCACAAGCACAGCTGAGAAGCTTCAATGCATGTACTCCATACCGCGTTAAAAAAATAATGCATTTAATCACACTTTTCATTCCAAGCAAAGGGTAACTTTTGTCAATGCATGATTTCCTGGTACATTGATTACATTGATGCACACATCAGAGCTACAAAAATGTAAGAGTCAGAAGAAAGCGCGTTTCTAGGACTGATCGGAGGGAAATTTAATTTCAAAAGACTACCCGACGGAAGTCTTGATAAAAGCATGGTTTTGTGCACACTGTCCAAATACAAACCTGGTTGAAAGAAATAATAATAATAAAATCCTTGATGACAGCAACACTCATAACGGTCACAAGACTATTACATTGACAATCATGTTACGTTATTTTTAAAATGTTTCCTTTTCTTAGCACAAGCACAGCTGAGAAGCTGTAGCAAAAGACTACCCTACGAAAGCCTTGATAAAAGCGTGGTTTGGTGCAAACTGTGCAAAACTGAGTTTGCATACCACCGAGGCACTTCAACCTTACGGTTCCATCTAAATGCAAAACATGTTACAGCGAGCACAGAAACTGTGTATGCTGTTAGCACTTGCAGTATGGATTCGAGTACCAACAAAAGGTGTCGGCAGCCCAAGCCTCATGAAATGACTGGCTACAGGACCAAAATTAGTAAGTTAACATAGGTCAAACTTACAAATTGTCTCGCAAAATACATTGCTTTGGACTGCAGACCAATAACAGTGGTGGAAGATAGGGGGTTAGAAAATGTGCTACGGTTAGCGTATTTCAAGTAAAATTCAACAGCTTTATGACATTGAAAAGCAAGCAAAATTCCATGCATTACAGAAAGCGGACTTTGTGGCTCTTACTGGGGATCATTGGACTTCCGTGACCGTTAGTAATTCTAATAACATCTAATTACAAAATGTTCAATGATCACACTGTTTTAGCCTAATGTACAAAATAATTTTGGCTAAGGTTACTCACAGTTTAAAGGTGAGGCTGGTCAAATTACCTTTCATGTTTCTGCCTTATTTTTTTTAAAACTGCACTTTAATATTTACATTTTTGTTATTATTATTTAAAGATAATACCATTCTGAAAATGTACTTAAAGTACTTAAAATACAACTTTTTTTTTTTTTTAAAAAAGTCTGCCCAATTTTAGCGAGGGATCATATTTTTGTTTCTGTTTTTAAATGAAATGCAGTTTAAATGCATTTTTTTTTTCAGAAACTAAAAGAGCTTGAGTTTACAATATTCCTGTCCATGTCTATTATTTGATTTTGTCGCCCACTATAACCCTTTAAAATTAAAAAACAATATTTGCGATTTGGGGCAAATTTTCATGTGTGCTTACATTCGATTAATGAAGATTAATTAATTAATTACACAACCTCTAATTAATTAGATTAATTTTTTTAATCCAGTCCCACCCCTAATATATACACACATATATATACATATATGTAGATATGTGTATACAGTAATCCCTCCTCGATTGCGGGGGTTGCGTTCCAGAACCCCCGCGATAGATGAAAATCCGCGAAGTAGAAACCATATGTTTGTATGGTTATTTTTATATATTTTAAGCCCTTATAAACTCTCCCACACTGTTAACATTACTAGAGCCCTCTAGTTTAAACTGTACTCCATGACAAGAGAGAGATGACAGTTCTTTCTCACAATTAAAAGAATGCAAACATATCTTCTCTTCAAAGGAGTGTCTGCATCAGGAGTAGATAATTTCAGAGAGAGAGAGAGCGCTCGCAAAGAAAAGCAAACAATCAAAAAATCAATACGTGTGCTTTTAAGTTTGCTGAAGCACCGTAATAAAGCGGCATTTTTAGAGGAGCGTCAGTATCTTCTAAGAACAGCCCTCTGCTCACACCCTCCGCCAGGCGCAGAGAATGTCAGAGAGGGTGAGACAGAGGCAGAGACAAGCAAACAATCAAGTGCCGCGCGGGAAGCATATCTTATAGCATTGAGGAGTTTTAGTTAATATGTAATACATGCTCTGATTGGGTAGCTTCTAAGCCATCCGCCAATAGCGTCCCTTGTATGAAATCAACTGGGCAAACAAACTGAGGAAGCATGTACCATAAATGAAAAGACCCATTGTCCGCATAAATCCACGAACCAGCGAAAAATCCGTGATATATATTTAGATATGCTTACATTTAAAATCCGCGATAGCGTGGAGCCGATATAGCGAGGGATTACTGTATATATATATATATATATATATATATATATATATATATATATATATATATATATATGTGTGTACACTCACCTAAAGGATTATTAGGAACACCATACTAATACGGTGTTTGACCACCTTTCGCCTTCAGAACTGCCTTAATTCTATGTGGCATTGATTCAACAAGGTGCTGAAAGCATTCTTTAGAAATGTTGGCCCATATTGATAGGATAACATCTTGCAGTTGATGGAGATTTGTGGGATGCACATCCAGGGCACGGCTCCGCTCCACCACATCCCAAAGATGCTCTATTGGGTTGAGATCTGGTGACTGTGGGGGCCATTTTAGTACAGTGAACTCATTGTCATGTTCAAGAAACCAAATTGAAATGATTCGAGCTTTGTGACATGGTGCATTATCCTGCTGGAAGTAGCCATCAGAGGATGGGTACATGGTGGTCATGAAGGGATGGACATGGTCAGAAACAATGCTCAGATAGCCCGTGGCATTTAAACAATGCCCAATTGGCACGAAGGGGCCTAAAGTGTGCCAAGAAAACATCCCCCACACCATTACACCACCACCACCAGCCTGCACAGTGGTAACAAGGCATGATAGATCCATGTTCTCATTCTGTTTACGCCAAATTCTGACTCTACCATTTGAATGTCTCAACAGAAATCAAGACTCATCAGACCAGGCAACATTTTTCCAGTCTTCAAATGTCCAATTTTGGTGAGCTCGTGCAAATTGTAGCCTCTTTTTCCTATTTGTAGTGGAGATGAGTGGTACCCGGTGGGGTCTTCTACTGTTGTAGTCCATCCGCCTCAAGGTTGTGCGTGTTGTGGTTTCACAAATGCTTTGCTGCATACCTCAGTTGTAACGAGTGGTTATTTCAGTCAAAGTTGCTCTTTTATCAGCTTGAATCAGTCGGCCCATTCTCCTCTGACCTCTAGCATCAACAAGGCATTTTCGCTCACAGGACTGCCGCATACTGGATGTTTTTCCCTTTTCACACCATTCTTTGAAAATCCTAGAAATGGTTGTGCGTGAAAATCCCAGTAACTGAGCAGATTGTGATACTCAGACCGGCCCGTCTGGCACCAACAACCATGCCATGCTCAAAATTGCTTAAATCACCTCTCTTTCCCATTCTGACATTCAGTTTGGAGTTCAGGAGATTGTCTTGTCCAGGACCACACCCCTAAATGCATTGAAGCAACTGCCATGTGATTGGTTGATTAGATAATTGCATTAATGAGAAATTGAACAGGTGTTCCTAATAATCCTATAGGTGAGTGTATATATATGTAGATATGTATATGCATATATATATGTATGTGTGTGTGTGTGTATATATATATATATATATATATATATATATATGTGTATATATATATATATATATATCTATCAGCAACACTCATGACAATGACAACACAATTACATTGTCAATCATGTTACGTTATTATTAAAATGTTTCCTTTTCTTTTTCATTACCTCTTTAACACAATACTTCTCCTCTGCGAAGCGCGGGTATTTTGCTAGTTGTTTAATAATGCTAAGCATTCTAGTGTCGAAAGTACATTGGAAAGCAAACCTAGAAACCTAAAGATCTAAAGATTCAGAACAATTATTTTCTTCAGAAAAACTTCCTAAAGAAGTGTAATTATTTAAGATAAAATAATAAATAAAAACAATACAATACAAGCTTCATATCAGCCTCAACTGACTAGACCTACATTTTGTTCAAAGTAAATTACATTGCGGTATCCCAGTCACATATACTGTTTGTCAGCTATAACAAAGCACCATTACAGCATGGAAAAACAAAGCATATCACATTCACTTTTGACTAACTGCATTCTGTGCTGTCAGTAGGTAAAATGGAATATACAGAGCATATTTACCATGGGGGGAGAGAGACATGTTTTAACCATTTGCTCTACACTGTGGAACCAACTAGTAGGTTACAATATTTGCTTTAAATTTTAATTTCAGTAATTTTTACTGTAGTAATCTTTAAATACAATGAGGACATTTCATCTCATTGATTGCCAGCAAGTAATTAATTAGTCATTGTAGGTTACAAACATAAATGCAATTCAGTTAATGTTAAAACACTTTTCAGTTAATTGTTCACTGAATAGTGACTACATTTTTGTATCTCTTTTTAAATAAACAGTAAATATAATAAATAATAAATTGATCAAATCAAAAAAATATTAATGTGGCCATCACCCAGGGTGCAGAACTGCACAAAACATTCTAATAGATAGTGATTAGTAGGCAAGACAAATACAAGTTTATCTTAAAACATGTTCTTGGAGCTTGGATGTGTATGCTGAAATGCAACCTAAGAAAGGCAATGAAAAAGGTGCAGCTGACACTACAGTCGTGGCCAAAAGTTTTGAGAATGACAAAAATATTGATTTTTCACAACTTTGCTGCTTTAGTGTTTTTAGATCTTTTTGTCAGATGTTTCTATGGTATGCTGAAGTATAATTACAAGCATTTCATAAGTTTCAATATCTGTTATTGACAACTGGAGTATATGCAAATTGCCATCATACAAACTTAGGCAGCAAACTTTGTGAAAATTAATATTTGTATCATTCTCAAAACTTTTGGCAAAGACTGTAGAACATATCTACAGGGCTACTTTATTTAAACATTCTTGTTCACAAAGACTAATTAATCATTCTGTTTCCTAATATAAATGGACTAAGCTCAAAAAACAAGTTGCATAAACAAGATAATGATTTCAATGACACTAAGGTTTTTCAGTACATTTTTTTTTTTTTACTTATTTACACATGCTCTAAGTTTACACTGTGCAGTCAAAAAAGCAATGCTCATATTGTACTAATGTTTGCAATACACACTCTGATAAAGTGTATCTGCTGAAAACATTGGGATTGGGTGGTTCACAGCTAATTGGGAGATCAGCCTTAAGAACCGTGGACCTAGAGATATCCAACACCCAAGCCGGAGGATCAGCTTTGAACAAACTGCTTAAAGTAGCCAGCCCAGCGGGTCACAACTGCAGTGTCATCCGTAATGACCGTTCCATCCACTGCTCTGTGTGTGTAATACTTTGATTCCTCTGTAAGCAGGACGTTGGTCGCTAGACCACAGATAGTGTGTCACTTGCTCAAAGATTCCTCTAACAAACACCTCTTTATCTGCCCTCAGAGCCCTCGTAGCTGTCCTTCTCATTTCCAAGGTACACACCAGAGTTGCCATTGAGCTGTACACTGCGACTCCTCTCGATGATATCCAAGGTGTCCTGCGAGATGAAACACCTCCTTCTGGTAACAGTTTAGTTTAATACCAGGATGTCTGTTGTTGAAACTAGGACTAGGCAATTTTTTCGATTAAATCATTTATCATGTAATCACAAATTAAATCAATTTGAATTAATGTTTTAAAATATTTAAATATGAAAATCACATTTTTTTAACTAAATCAGAGTTAAACGTCACACAAACACCTTAGTTTAATCAGCTAGTCAAGTGTAAATACATACATTTTATAATGATTTTGCTGAAAATCTCACCAAAGCAGGGTGCATCAAAAACCCAAGGCCTGACAAAAGGCATGCAAATAGGGCTGCTTAGAGCCCTGCACAATGCCGGGTACAGAAGAGCTGTATCAGACTGCTAATGATGCAAAGCAGCAACCGAATTGTCAAGAGGCTGGGATTGGGGTGACAAGTTTGGATGTTGATACCGTCACAAGCTAGGCTGTGTGTGGAATGGTGAATTTGTCTGCTGTGCCAGAGCTGAACAGGAACTGCGTTACAGCGAGACATAAATCTCCCACAAGACCACCATGACCCTTTTTTGTAATAATTCGGCTGATTCTACATTAGCTCTCATTCCACTTACTTCAGTATCATCTACAGAATTAAACAGGTTGTTAAATATAAATTATCTGGATAAGAATACAAATATCTGTGTATTAAAGGACGGAGGCCTCATCACTTACCCTTAAAGGACATCAGTTTTAATATTATATAATTCTAAGTTTATTTTTGTTATTTTGTTGCTTGAGATAATTTTTCAAAACATTTACACACTACAACCTGAACCCCCACATCTTTTAGCTCCAGGGCTTTCATGCCTACCTTATAAAAAGCTTTCTGAAAATCAAGATAAATAATAAATAAATAACACCCCTCTCTGATCATATCTTTTTGTTGGGTCATCAAAGAATTCCAGCATATTAGTAACACATGACCATCCTTGTCTAAACCCATGTTAACCGTTTAATAACATGTTATTGTCATTTGATGCTCAATCTTTTTCTTAATTCCTTCCTGCAACTTACCTGTGATTCACCTTATGCTTATCAGCCTATAATTACTTGGCTTGGATCCACCTGATCAGCCTTTTTATATTAAGGGATACCATTAGTTAGTTTCCAGTACTTAGGAAATTCCCCAGTATTTAGTAATTTTCAAAAAATACACATCAAGCCTTCATATACAGTGGTGTGAAAAACTATTTGCCCCCTTCCTGATTTCTTATTCTTTTGCATGTTTGTCACACAAAATGTTTCTGATCATCAAACACATTTAACCATTAGTCAAATATAACACAAGTAAACACAAAATGCAGTTTTTAAATGATGGTTTTTATTATATAGGGAGAAAAAAAATCCAAACCTATGCCTATACCTGTGTGAAAAAGTAATTGCCCCCTTGTTAAAAAATAACCTAACTGTGGTGTATCACACCTGAGTTCAATTTCCGTAGCCACCCCCAGGCCTGATTACTGCCACACCTGTTTCAATCAAGAAATCACTTAAATAGGAGCTGCCTGACACAGAGAAGTAGACCAAAAGCACCTCAAAAGCTAGACATCATGCCAAGATCCAAAGAAATTCAGGAACAAATGAGAACAGAAGTAATTGAGATCTATCAGTCTGGTAAAGGTTATTAAGCCATTTCTAAAGCTTTGGGACTCCAGAGAACCACAGTGAGAGCCATTATCCACAAATGGCAAAAACATGGAACAGTGGTGAACCTTCCCAGGAGTGTCCGGCCGGCCGACCAAAATTACCCCAAGAGCGCAGAGACGACTCATCCGAGAGGTCACAAAAGACCCCAGGACAACGTCTAAAGAGCTGCAGGCCTCACTTGCCTCAATTAAGGTCAGTGTTCACGACTCCAACATAAGAAAGAGACAGGGCAAAAACGGCCTGCATGGCAGAATTCCAAGATTCTGTTAACACTAGAATTACCAGAGCCTACGAAAAAACTCGTAATTCCGTCCCACCTTAAATCGCTTCTTAAGTCCCTTCACACCTCTCCGCCAGCGTCCTTTGTCTTCTAAATGTGCTGATAAAGAGAAGCTAGGAGCAGCCGGCTATTCCATCCCCCCACCAATTTAGAACGTGCACGAACTTCTCTCAGCTCATGCCTTGATTGAGTATCTGGGAGTGAAGTGGAGTTTTAGAGTGAAAATAATAGATCGTTGTTTGGAGCACACGCATTTCATGTCTGTTCCGTTTCTACAGTAATCTGTGTCAACACATTGTTAAAACAGAAACATTTTTTTATATTCTAGTAGTAGATGACAAAATGTAGGCATAAACTATATAGTGTATGAAGCCTGAAGTTCAAATAGCAAAGAAACATTTTCACAAGAATAACACAATTGCGCTTTTTTTCAAAAATATAACTGCAGAAACAAAAAGCCGCCTTAACATGCGACATTGACAGCAGTTTATTGAATCTGCCTCTGTGGTTCAATAGACTCAGCCACCGCTTGGGAATCAAGAGGTCACGAGTTCGATCCTGCGCCGCTCCGTTTTGAGAAGTAAACTGCTCTTAGTCTTACTGTTTTAGAATAAAAGCATACATTTGATTTCAGTCTGTAACAGCCGGTGCAATTTATGATCCTTGTAAAGGTTAGCTTTTTTTTTTTATTTCACTTTTCATTCTCTCAGTCGCGTTCAGAATCAATCCATACAACCCCATCTGACACGGCTGTTTTCACTAAAGACGCGCTATAGCTCTGCAGTGTACCACGATGCATACTAAGTGCACTTTTTCCATTGCCTTTTCCTGTAAGAAGCAATGTACACACTTCTCTCTATGCTGTGGTTTCTATTACACACCTGAAAGAAAGAGACAATACATGTGAAAATATCCAGCATACAGCAACATGCGGGGACTGGCCGGAACACTCAATAAAACTGAATAAAAAGAAAATCAAGTGACGGTGAGATACGAAGAAGGCAGCTTCGCCAGCGTCTGTGTGTCAGAACCGGTGGGGGCGTTAATATGCATCGTGGTACAACGCAGAGCTATAGCGCGTCTGTATTCTGTTTCTTTTGTACTCCAATAGTAAAGAGCAGTAAGTTCGGCGCTATATGCAATCAGCAGACACTCCCCATCTGCCCGTTGTTTTGTTATACTTTTCAATACTTTTTATACTGCTCAAACGGGCATGCTCAAAAAATACACATGTAATGCCACGAAAAGTGCACGCAGACACTTCATTTCGCAAACAAAACAAGTGCACTTTTATTCAAGACTACCTGTATAACCGAAGAAAAAAGAAAGCAAGTTACAGTAGGCGATTGATACGACAGCTTGCATGGTGCAATGCTAAGAAGTGCTGATTTTCATTCCGTGCTATATAAAATAATCACATTCAAATATTAACAGTTCCCACACACCCAAGGACCGTCCTTCCTACATTTACTTGTTGCCGTGTACACACCTCTCTGTGCTATGGTTCCTATTAC
This sequence comes from Polypterus senegalus, assembly GCF_016835505.1. Classification (NCBI taxonomy): domain Eukaryota; kingdom Metazoa; phylum Chordata; class Cladistia; order Polypteriformes; family Polypteridae; genus Polypterus; species Polypterus senegalus. The sequence goes on from NC_053157.1 coordinate 214,520,490, forward strand.
ACTGAATGAGCACCTGACACTGTACTTTCTTCCATGGGGGAAGGTCCCGCATCAGAGAATTTCCAGTTCCTGCATAAATTCACACCCGCACTGACGCTGTTCGTTTTCAAATAATATTGCATTAGTGCGATGATATTTTCACATGTATTGTCTCTTTCTTTCAGGTGTGTAATAGAAACCACAGCATAGACAGAAGTGTGTACATTGCTTCTTACAGGAAAAGGCGATGGAAAAGTGCACTTGAATAAAAGTGCACTTTTGTTATACTTTTACACCAACATATGTTCCTGTGTTTGAACGACATGTGCAGATGGGGAGTGTCTGATGATTGCATATAGCGCCGAAGTTACTGGTCTTTACCATTCTTTCCTCTGCATGTCCTGGAGTACAAAACAAACAGCATACAGCAACATGCGGGGACTGGCAGGAACACTCAATAAAACTGAATAAAAAGAAAAGCAAGTGACGGTGAGATACAAAGAAGGCAGCTTCGCCAGCGTTTGTGTGTCAGAACCGGGGGGGGGGCTGGGGGGATGGATGGGTGGCGTTAGTATGCATCGTGGTACACTGCAGAGCTATAGCGCGTCTTTAGTGAAAACAGCCGTGTCAGATGGGGTTATATGGATTGATTCTGAACGCGACTGATAGAATGAAAAGTGAATTTAAAAAAAGCTAACCTTTACAAGGATCATAAATTGCACCGGCTGTTACAGACTGAAATCAAATGTATGCTTTTATTCTAAAACAGTAAGACTAAGAGCAGTTTACTTCTCAAAACGGAGGGGCGCAGGATCGAACTCGTGACCTCTTGATTCCCAAGCGGTGGCTGAGTCTATTGAACCACAGAGGCAGATTCAATAAACTGCTGTCAATGTCGCATGTTAAGGCGGCTTTTTGTTTCTGCAGTTATATTTTTGAATAAAAGCGCACTTCAGGCTTCATACACTATATAGTTTATGCCTACATTTTGTCATCTACTACTAGAATATAAAAAAACGTTTCTGTTTTAACAATGTGTTGACACAGATTACTGTAGAAACGGAACAGACATGAAATGCGTGTGTTCCAAATAACGATCTATTATTTCCACTCTAAAACTCCACTTCACTCCCAGATACTCAATCAAGGCGTGAGCTGAGAGAAGTTCGTGCACGTTCTAAGTCGGTGGGGGGATGGAATAGCCGGCTGCTCCTAGCTTCTCTTTATCAGCACATTTAGAAGACAAAGGGCTGGCGGAGAGTGTGAAGGGATTTAAGAAGCGATTTAAGGTGGGACGGAATTACGAGTTTTTTCGTAGGCTCTGGTAATTCTAGTGTTAAGCAAAAAGAACATTAGGGCTCGTCTAAATTTTGCTAAGAAACATCTCAATGATTGCCAAGACTTTTGGGAAAATACCTTGTGGACTGATGAGACAAAAGTTGAACTTTTTGGAAGGCAAATGTCCCGTTACATCTGGCGTAAAAGGAACACAGCATTTCAGAAAAAGAACATCATACCAACAGTAAAATATGGTGGTGGTAGTGTGACAGGCTGGGGTTGTTTTGCTGCTTCAGGACCTGGAAGGCTTGCTGTGATAGATGGAACCATAAATTCTACTGTCTACCAAAAAATCCTGAAGGAGAATGTCCGGCCATCTGTTCGTCAACTGAAGCTGAAGCGATCTTGGGTGCTGCAACAGGACAATGACCCAAAACACACCAGCAAATCCACCTCTGAATGGCTGAAGAAAAACAAAATGAAGACTTTGGAGTGGCCTAGTCAAAGTCCTGACCTGAATCCAATTGAGATGCTATGGCATGACCTTAAAAGGCGGTTCATGCTAGAAAACCCTCAAATAAAGCTGAATTACAACAATTCTGCAAAGATGAGTGGGCCAAAATTCCTCCAGAGCGCTGTAAAAGACTCATTGCAAGTTATCACAAACACTTGATTGCAGTTACTGCTGCTAAAGGTGACCCAAGCGGTTATTAGGTTCAAGGGACAAATACTTTTTCACACAGGGCCATGTAGGTTTGGATTTTTTTTTTCTTCCTAAATAATAAAAACCCTCATTTAAAAACTGCATTTTGTGTTTACTTGTGTTATATTTGACTAATGGTTAAATGTGTTTGATGATCAGAAACATTTTGTGACACAAACATGCAAAAGAATAAGAAATCAGGAAGGGGGCAAATAGTTTTTCACACCACTGTATATGCTCTCTAACCTCCTTAAGCACCAATGTGCTTAACTTATCTTTATACGTACAATGCCATTATACAAGAAAATTAACATTATATACAATACTGCTTCAGTTAATAAAGCTGTGTTCTGGTGATCAGTAAGTACACTAAGATCTGTGTGCTCGGATAGTAACCCAAAATAGAATCATTATCCAATGCTTCCACCAAAAGATAACTAATGAACAGATATGCTTTTGCAGCACTGTTAACCTTTGAAAATGATAAACAGATTTATTCCTAAAATGAAGGCATTAAAAAAAAATAAAAATCAGCGAAAATCCAAAGCATTTAAAACTGATGGCATGGATCCGCAAACCTCAAATTTCACTGCATTATGCTGTGTCTACTTAAATTATGACAATTAAAACAATCAACTATGAGAATGCACTTACAAGTAGTGATCAAAAAGGTTTAAAACATAAACCTGAATGTGATATTCTAAACAATTCTATAAAATGTCTTTAATTGTTCTAATTGGACTCTGTAGAGATGTCCAGTATAAAGAGCAACACCTTCATTACCACCAAATGAAGAACTGCTGCACTGTCTCTCAAATCCATACATGCCACTTCCTGCATGCATACAGATCCAGTACTGACATTCTAACCAACAATGACAGAAATTGTAGCCTACAGGTGAGTCCAATCCCCTGATAGACTAACAGTCAGTCTGACAAGGAAAACAAGCCAGATGACAATTTTTAGTACATCTATGAATGTGAAGTGCAGCACAGGCCTATGGCAAGGTATGAAAAAGCAGTGTGTTAATAACAATGGTGCATGACATTGCAATAACCTTCAGATCAAATTAGTCTTCATTACAGGGTTACCCATAGCCTGAACAAAAGCCTAATGTACAGTATGGCAAGCTGTTTCCTCCATTATTTTGAAATGAGAAATTTTTACTTTTGATGCCCTGCATATCAGTCTGAAAAACAAGATACAAAAAAGCAGCGTTAAAAAGAAAAACTCTGGGTAAAAAAAGAACTATTTTCATGATCTAGCTGGTAAAAATGTTTAAAAAGAAAAACTACTCTGCAAGACATCTATTTTCAAACTCACTTAATCCATATACAGACTGTCCTCATTGCATTAAAATGCAACACCGTAAACCATAACCAATTAACACTTAATGTTGGGGTGGTTGAATTATAGCTGCAGTGCATTACCATTCTCTTTGTTACTTCTTCTTGTATTGTACAGGTTTAAACATGGGATGTTGCAGCGTTTAGGATAAACAGTTTATTCAGAATTCATGAGAAATGCGTGGAATGGAGATAAATACAAATTATTTTACTGCTGGTTCTGTTGTTAGATTTGTTTTGTAATTCTGTTTCAAGAACTGGTTGAGAACTTTTTCACAACTGTTTAAACTTGAACTGTCAAAAGCACTGTAAAGATACTGGTTTTAAAATCATCATTTGATGTAATTTAATGGTTATGTTTCATTATTTATGTTAGACCACACATACAAATAAATGTAATCAGACTGAAGAAACTGATTTTTTTATATTTAGAAAATAGGCAATAAATAGACATACTGCCTCCATTTGTGAACTGCTCTGTCACTTTATACATGAAAATACATAACTTAAAACCATAACAAATTAAGTAATTAATAAAAAAATATATATGCATATTACACATGCATGGTGATTTGTGTTTTGCACAGTAATTAATCAAGAGCTATGTCTTTCCTTAACTAAAGCAGTCAAATGAAGAAAGAATAATGTTTACTGACAGGCAGACACTGATGCCAGAATGGCAGGCAAGATGTTCAAGGTAATACATACAATAGAATGTTAAAAAGAACTACAGGGGACATAAAACAAAAATGCTTGGAAAACAAACATGTTATTTAAGATGTTTCTTTGAAGCTATTCATGAAATTGTTAAATTTTGAGAACTACAAGAGTTTCCCTTGTTATAATACTTTTCATATTACTATTGTGAAAAAATATACCAGGTTTTGAACTTTGCATAGAAAATTTGTGTATGCATGCACATATGGTGCTGACCTTTAATCATTAAGGTGTTCTGAAAACATACCGAGATATATCAAATATCGCAATTTGGTTCAAAGTGATCACTTATCTATTTAAGTCTATATTGTCAGACCTACCTGGGTAGTCTGTGAACCATACCAGTTTTTGTAGATTTATGTCCCCTTTATTTATACTTATTTTTAAATGTTTATGCAGACTTCTAAATTCTTTTTTGAAGCTTCCAAATTTAGGAACACTCTCCCTTTTCTTTGAAGTCAATTCCTGGAATTAAATTAAGATACTAAAATATAAAAAGTAAATAAATTATGAAAAACTGTTTGCTACAAAAAAGCAATGAAGACAATACAAGATAACATGATACCAATTAAGTTTTACTTCAAGCAAGATAAAAACAAAAAATGCTGAGTGTACTGACTATATTGCAAAATAGAATTAGAAAGCTGTTTAACTACACATTTATGGTAATTTGTCCTCCAGTATAATAATTTTTACAAATAGGAACTATGCACTTGTGAAAATCTGTGTGCACAAAAGAAAATGGGAAAAGCCCAATGACTGTGTATAAGTGTCTTAAAAGTAATGGTAATGGTAATACACCCATGTGGTTGTGCACTGGATTAAGAGGGTTTCACAATGTACTTTATGTATTTTTAAAGTTATTGATTTGAAAGAAGGAAAAAAGGGCCTTGTTTTGTCCTGTGTTACCACAGCATCAGCATGAGTGAGTACATGAGCAAACAGATGCACTTTCATTGGTTCAAACCAGAGAGGTGAATATATGAATATTACTATTTGAGTAACAGTGTGCAAACTTAATCATGAACAAATTTGCTAAACATAAAAAGCTGCATTCATAAAAGTATACAGTGTATATCAATATATTATGCCAACAGATACTGAAACCATTAGAACTTTTAAGTATACTTTGATATTTACATATCACACACTCCCAAAATCCACCACTAATAAAAGGTCTCCATAGAATTACATAGTTGCCAGAACTTCTGCGCATCTGAAAGCTGCACCCATTCAAAATTTTCTAAGCACAATGATTTAACATATACACTTATTAAAATCTTAATAAAAGATAAAATATTGGACATTAATGTGTGTATAAGCCTAAGCTCAATAAAAGTTTATTCCTCTAAGTGGGCTTTAAGCAAGGCAGCAAGCAACAAAGCATGTAAGAAACAGAATGCTAATAAATAAATAAAAGGAGAGATGTTTGGACAAGTTGTTGTTGGTTATTTACAGTATTAGTTTAATTTTTTTCAACCAAAGGTACAACATAAATGTTTAAACAAGAATAGGACTTTATTTTCATCGTCAGCTAACAACAAAACTATATACTGTACTGATTTTATCAGAACTTTACAATAATTAGCCACTCACCTTAAATACAAAATGTGCTTACTTATAGGACCACCCAACTAATGCTCCCCCCCCCAAAGTAATGCTTCTCTGTAATTTGCAAATGCATTTTTTTCAGATAATTTAAATATTCTGATCCCATGATTGAAAAATCAGTGTGCCCTTATCCTTTTTCATATATATGTTATTAACTGTAAACTCTCGTTATGCAATAAGCCTGGATTTTAGGATAATCATAAATTTTACTTCAATTTTTTAAATGACTTAATATGGTATTATAAGTGTGAATATAGTATTTCAGACAACTGCTTCTAATTAACTAGTAATGATTCATAAATTTAGTGTACGGTCAACAAGAATCAGTATGCATATAAATGCAGAGCTCGTTGTTTGCATAATTCACACCTCTGGGAAGTATCATTTCTAAAATATAACAAAAATAATGCACTTTTTTTGTTGTTTTTTGAAGAATTATTTGTTGCACCTCAACTTTCATTGATAGATGTAACTGTCCCATGAAATAAGCAACGTATGCTCACACTACTTAATTCAGATCAAAAAGAAGAGCTGAAGAGGACAAAGGGTTCAGACCACCAAAGGCACTTCCAAGGATACAAAACATATCTTTTAAAAAGCAACTATATTAAATTTCTAAAAGGGCCATTGTCAATTCCATAGTAGAGTTATGTGCAGAGATGTGACTTGACAGAGCTTTTCATTTGCACAGCAATGACTCAGATAAGCAATACAATTAGCAGGAAACTTCATGTAAAAGTAATTTTGAATAAGACTGAAAAGAAAAATGTGTCATCTGAAGAAGAAAAAGTAAAACAATACTGTTCTAGTGAATAAGAAGCACACCGCATTTACCTATCAGTTTGTTTAACTGCTTGTTTCTAGACTAATTAGGAAATATGGCTTTATTAGATTTTAACAACCAAACTAATCACAGCAAATGCTGCTTAACTAAGAACAAGGTATATCTGATAAGATTAGATTTTGAGCAGTCCCCTGACATTACGTGCAAATATAAATAAAGTAAGCTCTTCTTTGAAACTGAAATAGGTAAACTGAAACTCCTCCTATTGTTATGAGTAGTGAATTATATTATTAAAGCCAAAAGGAGTGCTAAAAGCTTTACAAAGAGAAGACAAACACTCCCGGTGGTCCTGTTCATGGACAGAGCACACAATTCTGAAACAATGTTATATAAACACTGGCTATGTTCATCCTTTCCTTATCCTAGTGAATTGTTTTTCATTATTGAGCTAACAGTGCCATCTACCGGCACACAGTTTCATGGCTAAAAAATGCAACAGTTGTTGGCTGATTTACATGAGTCAATAATAATTTACATTAAACTAATAATGTTAAGTAGCTTTGTATTGTATGCCTACGTGCTTATCAAGTGCCTTATAATACATTTGCTATGGAAACTGCCACACAAAGTAAAAGACAGAATAACCTTATTTTTTTTTTTTAAAAAATGTTCTTTTCAAATGCGTTATTTCTGTAAGGTATTCCTACAAGGTATTTGCATTTGCCACATTTCCATCACTGTGGGAGTATTTTTTTTAAGCTGCTCTTTTTTATTTAGTTCTGGTTAGAGATGGGCCAAAAGCCCAGCTAATACTTCTATACAATTCTAAGTCAGGTATAGACTACAAAATGTCTAAAATGAAATTCAACGAAATTTTAACGAAAAAAATAATAATAATAATGAAATCACCATAAATTAAATTATGGCATCTTTGATATCTATGATCCGTCCTCCATATTCAATGGTGAAGTCTATGATTACAGATTTTAACTGTGAATGAATATGGTCAGATCAGATCTTTATAAAAAGAAAGGACCTTATTAGCAATTAAGATCATCCATAGCCATATTCGGACGAGACTAGTTTTACACCCAGAGGTGGGGTAAAGCCTGTGATTTACCGGTAGTACTTTACTCTTAACCATCACTTCCCTGCTGCCTTTAGTTAATGTATGCTTAACTGTCAGCTCAGACCACTTAGCAACCTTTATTTATAAGAACAGGATGTCCATTTTTACCTCCAATGAGAACACCACCACACGCATCTGCTTTTCTATACAAATTTTGTATATCAGTGCAGCAATGATCACCCATGGGGATATTATTCTACCCAAAACCCCATTATTCAGCATGCACAACAAGCAGTAAAGCGACAGTTCTCACTTCAGGAACTGGGTAAAGTATTCCTGAGGACCTCTTTATCTTTAGTACTGTTTAAATTTTACTGACATGTTCATTTGAACAGGACTAGTTTAACCTGGGGTTATTTTTTTAATAAATGTTTTACTGAGATATGAACACATGAAAAGTTACTGACATGAATAATTCAGACAGACCCAAAATTTCTGAGGCCTTCTGGTAAAAAGGTAGAAAAGGACTTTTAGTTAATTATTCCAAAAATTAATATCTTTGTGATAATCGTCTAAACAACAGGAGTAACTCTGAAAAGTGTTGGATTGTTGCAAAGTTTCAGACAACAAACATGTCTTTGCTTCCTTATGGTCATTAAAGGTTTCACAAACTGAATCAATGAGCACCTAAGAATACCTTCATTTTATATTGTGTGTTAACAAAAATATTACACGTACTTTAATGTAGTCTTAACACTGATTAAGTTTTTATTTTGAATTTCAGTAATGCTTTGGATAAGAAAGAAAACTGCACTTGGACCACTACTTACTAAAGAATATTTTGATTTTTTTTATTGAAGATTTGAAGATTTCTTGTTAGTACACATTACTACGACGTAAATGACAAATGGCTTTTTTGAACACACTAAATGCATTTACATCCACACACAAGACCGTGGTAAGATGAACCACCTGGGAAGAAACCTGGTTTGTTAAAAACTCAAACTCAAGTTTGCAAGTGTGAATCCACACTTACTAAACTGCTCTGCATCTGCCTCCATGAATCCAAAAACATGCATGGAGCCTTGTTTTTCCTGAGCAGTGTGGGGAACGCTCCTTTTGAAAGTAACATAGTGACATTACTTGTTACTTACAAAAAAAAAAAAAAAAAGCAACTCAATGTCAAATAGTTACTTATTTAACTTGTAATGTGTAAACAGTACTCTGCATTTAAATTAATTTATCATCTTTTGTATGGAAAAAAAAAACAGAATATTTGAATGGTCAGCATTTGTTCATAACTCCTAAGCCAAAAGAGTGACGTATACCGAAACATGTGCTTCTTCTTGCCTTACACCACAGCTGGAATAATAATAATACAGGTATATTTACTTCACTAAATACCGTATAATCAGACTACGCAACGCACATTACTTTAATCACATCACCTACTGCTCCAGATATTGTGGTGCTGAGCTTAACAATGTTCAGCTCATCGACGACAACTAAGGGATTTCTGAAATACTGAGACAGATTATTTCAATCAGAAGAAGGAATAATGTGATCACCTAAACTTTGGCATTAGGAAATTGATCGTTGTAGATGCTTCCACCATTTACTACCCATGGCTGTTGGAAGCATGTGCAAATCTAATAGCATGCAAAGGACATGCATAGACTATAAAAACCTTAACTGTAACACTGTTAAGGGTTTACATGCGAAAACAAACAGGTTACTTACAAAGAAATCTATATACGTTAACCAGGTGTTTCAGAAACCAATATCCTGGGATCTCTAACCAGAATAAGTGTTTACATGGCATTTTACAAACCAACTTTCTGTGGATAACTGGGTTATTAAAGTGCATGTAAACACAATCAATTACTTCATGATCATGAAACTTATAGAATGCTAAAAAAATGTGAATGGAAAATGGACAGCACATACAGCCAAATGGTTTAGATTTCCTGAACAAAACATCAAACCATTAAACCTGATGGAGTGGCACTCTAGTACATGTGCTTCTTACCTTAAACCCAGAGATGCTGGGATAATAACGATGCAAGAAAATCTTATTTACCTGAAAAAGGTCACAAAGAACTGCACCAGGTCCATGAAATTGCTGTGCTGGGAGAATGCAATCTGCATGAGACAAAAAAGAAAAGCAAATCATGTCAAGACTCTTACTACTAGTATTTAACACACTTAGCAAACCTATGTAAATAGGGGAACTAAACTCATTTTAAGAGTTAAGAGTCACCAAATAACCTAATCTGCCTGTCTTGAGGATTTGCTAGTTAAAACTGATGTACATGCATAAAGAAATTCACAGACATTGTGAGGACATGGTATCTTGACACAATTATTACTAAGCAAATAAATAATCAATATATTTATTTGAAACTGGGTTTTAACAGTGTATCCCTACACAAATGCATGCATTCATACATTCTCAGGGCCATAAGCACACCATTACAGTCCATCACAGGGTATACAACCACATGCACAAGAATACTCAAACACTGGGGCGAATTTAGAGTTACCAATTAAACTAATCCACCAAATGCAAAGTTAGAACCCAGGACAATGGAGCTATGAGACCACTGCTTCACACTGTAGTTCTGCATCTCTACATTATTTTTATAAATAGTATTTATCTTTTCAAACACATAACTCAAATAATTTGGGTATAAAGTAATAATCATTTCTATGCACAGCTGTTAAGTAATTATAATTCAAATCCTTCATCAAAATGGCTAGACAGGAATCCTTTATAAAAACAACAATACAAATTTGATTTACTTCCTAGCTGGTTAACCTAAACAAATTAAAAAGAAATATCATTGGAGGAGAAGCAAATAATATGTAGGCCACTAAATTGGAAAACTGAAGTAATTATCCTTACACTTAAGAATTTAGAAATGGAGGATGAAACATTTAACCAAGTCTGTTTAAGAAATTTAAAGCATTTTAAGCATACATTACACACTTACAACTTCCTAAACAAAATTTACTAAAAAAAAAAAAAAAAAAAGAACATTTCCTTAAAGTTTCAGATGATTATAAACAATCCAAAAACACTGATGATCATTTTTAAGGCAAGACAGAAAAATCCTCAGTGAGCAGCAGTTTCCAGTAAATGCAAAATGCAGGCCTGATTAAGGCAATTTAGTAAGGCAAACATTGTTTTTTGTTGTGTTTTGCATTCATTTATATTCTGACTACCAATGGATGCTTGAGTAATTGTTGTGAATATGTTTATCACTATATTTCCCAAGCGTGAAATTTAGTATGCATTGTGGTGCACACTAATATAAACACTGCAGTATCTCCGTTAATTAAACAATTGAGCTTTGGATGCTGATTAGCATTAGCAGTGTCTAAACACTATAAGTATGCCATAGTTTCCTAATTTTCAAAGATTAGGCCAAAAAGAAAATTAAATTAAACTGCAATATAGGCCCAGAAAATTTGTTACTGAATTAACATTTTTAGCTAAGAATTAGAGTCAGTGGGTGCTGGGGAGGAATATAAAGGTTGGAAGTTAAATCAGACCTGCTTATATGAACATAAAGAAAAATGAAATCCTAAAGAAAATAAAAGAATACAATTAACACAAAAATACACATACTATATTTAAGAGTTTCATACTGCATGTTGTAAAAGAATGATATACTCTATGTAATACTGTTAAATCTACTGATTATCTAAAATATACCTCTCTTCTTTATTTTGTAGACAGGAAAAGGTGGATGAATTTTAATGGCTATTCTGACCATCAACAATGCAGTGTTTGAATGCAGAAACCAAAGTAAAATAAAGAAATACGCCAGGCCAGCATTTGTATAAATGCTGATAGAATTTTACATCCTGGCTGCCTTCAGCTTTAGCTTCCTATGCATAAGGCAATGATGCATTTTATAATGGCAATTCAATACCAATCTGACAGCTCTATTATTGGGCCTGTTGTACAGAAGTGCAAGTGGTATTAAAGCACTTGAAGCCAAAGCAATGTTGACGCAAAAGCTGTAATCAATCAACATCGGGCACAGAGTGAATTGCTGTTTCCAGCTCTACTGCCACTCAATGGCGCAGCTAGCTCTTGTTGTGAAATTGGGTTTCTTTTATATTTATTGATCTTTGTGTAAAACTTTTATTTATAGTTGTATATAGATAGATGGAAAAGATTAATACAGATAGAAAAGTAAGTTTAGTGGTGTGCCATATTAACTGAAAGAACAGCAAATTGAATATTGTAATGTTAGAATTGCCGTGCTCCCCCTTTTCCTTCCCCTACAAATCTGAATGAAGGCCAAAGAAACTATAAACTCTTATAAAATTCATCCTTTGTTCAGTATTAGAAATTAAAATATCAAAACCAGATATATTTTTATTTATAGCCTTTTTTGTTTTTATTCTTTTGAAACAGGTGATTTGTTGTGTGGTGGGTGCAGCAATGTGCTATCGGCACATGCTCCCAACCTCTCCACTTTTGAAACTTGGCTTATTTATTTATATTCTTTTAGAATCCTTTCATATGCTGTTTAAACCGGGCATAATACTATGTTGTATTTTGGGGAGTCTTAATTCCAAAAAAAACTAGAAATTGTTGCTATCTCAGATGCTTTCTTCTAATTGTGATAATAACCTCGGATGTTGTAGATAATGTAGAAGATCAGGGATTCCATGTAGCTCCTAAATAACAATTTAAAGAAAATACCTATTTTAGCCATAATGTCACGTACAGTAGGTAAACAAATGTAAACAACGCTGGTTTGGTCATGCCTTTAACTATAAACAAAAATGATCAGTGGCCTTGATATATAAGGGAAAATAACGTAAATTGATATTGACACATTTAACTGACATTCAGTTTTTTTGTTTGTCTTCAGTTCACTTACACATTTTTTTATGAGCCAACCAAGCCAAATTTTATCATTTTATGTTTTGAGAAAGGTGGGCTCACACATTATGAAAAAGCTAGTTGTATCATATACTATGCTAGATATTTTATAGTTATGATGGATATATATACACATATACTGTACAAATATACATACATACACATACATACATACATATACATATCTACACACACACACAAATCTTTCTTTAATGCATATTCCACAATTGTTACTCATATACTGTTCAGTGTTTGCATTAGTTTATCCAGTTCCCTAATGAGGGGCACGCTCCTGTGCGTGTCCACATTCACTTACACAAGACCAATTTACAATACTGTACCAGTCAACCTAACCTGTTGGTCTTTGAGGATGTGCAATACAGAAGACCTAGCCACTATGTCTCACTGAAAAACATTGTATTATATTAATAACCTGTTTACAGCAGTTTGTTTGAGCATATGACCAACTAAAGACAATTATTTAAATAAAAAGCAGATGGATTTTGGAACATACCACTACCACTTAAACTCAGAGTAAAACATTACTTAGAGGATACTAGACATGCTGATACATCCATCCACCCATCTAGCCTGCTTATCCTGGCCGAACTTGTGTTAACATATCTACTTGAGCCATTCATTTTTAAATCCCCTAATACATGTTCTGGATCATAGAAAGAGCAAATTAAATTTTTCAAGTTGAAGTTATTTAAGAATAAATAGCCTGTCCTGGCATTTTATAAAAAAAAAGTCATGGGGCACCACCAGAGAAAAAAAAAAAACCTTAAAACTTTCCGAACATGTCAATTTTTCAAGCCAAAAAAGTTAAGTATTGATCCATGACTTGCAATCACACACACACACACACACACACACACACACACATACACACACACACAGAGTAAAACAGAGAGAGAGGTTAGGAGCATGCACTGATACAGCGCATTGCCGCACCCACCACATGACAAACCAACTCAGGATCCCAGACTGGGACCCGAGTGTAGCCATGCAACAGGTGACACCTCAGCAACACACAAGTTCAGATGGAATGGAACCAGTGTGAGGTTTTTGGCAGTAGCTGGAGTGCCAATTCTGCCAACAACCCCCAAGTTTTCCCTGCATGCTGGAGGGCCTACATGCCGAAATGGATGCACATTAACGTCATTCCCAGGACGGAGCAATTGCAGGTTAAGGGCCTTGCTCAAGGGCCCAACAAAGTAGAGTCACTTTTGGCGTTTACAGCATTCGAACCAGCAACCTTCCGATTACCAGTGCACTGCAATAGCAGAGTAAAATAGCTTTTACAAAAATTATGAAAGTCGGTCATAAAAAAAAACAAAACAAAACACCAGGTGTACACTCTACTCAGGAACAACCTATCACACCGACAATGCAT